>NW_004797369.1:824930-825831 GCF_000002075.1 Aplysia californica
ACACACACACACACACACACACACACACACACACACGCCCTGAGGAGGTTTTTCACTTTCCTAACATCGTAACTGCCTGTAGTATTGGTCACAGGCCAGTGTTAAGTGTTCAGTTTGTAAGGTCGTTCCCTTCTTTTTTTTCATGTTGAACAGAATGTTATGATCTTTTGTTTGTGTGTGTGTGTGTGTCTGTCTGTCTTGCATCCAGCTCCTGTCCGCTCTTTGTCCTTATGCAGTTCCGAACACCGTAAAACACTTACAAAAAAACAAAAACAAAAGAACGCAATACTCCATCCTTGTCTATATGATACCTGCCTCTCTTTTTTTCTAGTAACACGTCTAATCCTCTGCGTTTATGATATGACCAAATTGTGTCGCAAATGCGTAAAACTCTTACTAAGACTTTTAAATACATGTACTCTGACTCAAGTTTAAATAGCTTTCTGATTTGCCGTGAAACCGCTCTGTTTGAAAGGGAAACTAGGGGGAGGGGGGATGTCGTAGTGAGTTAAGTTATATTTTCGCTTACTTGTATGTATTATTGATTAATCGATCTATGCGGCTTCCTCGGTGGGTTGTTGTTTTTTTTCGTATGACCGGGGATGGAAATGTTTTTTCGTTTGTTTTGTTCTTTTTTAATGTTTTTTTTTTAATCACTTCGTCTGTCTCTCGAGTTTTCTGTCGTCCGCCTTTTATCGCTGTGCTGAAATGAGTGGTCTTTGTTAGGGGGTTGCTCGGGTGAGGGGGAAAAGTAAATAAGTGGTTGGAAGACATTTTTTTTTTTGCCTTTCGTCGAAGTCTCTATATGTCTGTTTGTCTGGCTGTCTATCTGTCTATCCTTCGGCACACGCATACGCTCTTTCCACCCCCACTCCCTCTTCCCCCCTTTCTCTCTCTCTCT
>NW_004797369.1:833373-835311 GCF_000002075.1 Aplysia californica
CAGAGAGAGAGAGAGAGAGAGAGAGAGAGAGAGAGAGAGAGAGAGACGTCACTGGTTTGGCTCTTGAAATTATTATCGTTCATAAATGTAACGCTTGTTGACTGATTGCAGTTTAAAGTGCGTGGATGGTAGCAACGCGCACAAGCTCGAGTAAACGAAACACATTTGACTTGCAAAAAGTATGCACCAGCCTGTCTCTCTAGTCTTAGGCAGTTTTTGGCTTTGTCATTCTAATTCCTGCGGGTAGATGCACCGCAGTATGACTAGTGACTAGACTGCCCCTCTTTACAGGGTCGAGAGTGTACCAGGCTAAGAATGAGAACTTTCTGAAACAGACGTCTGCTCTCATTTTGTCGATATATTGGTTTGCCCCGTTTTCCTATCAAACATTCTGTCCTTATTTATCTCTCCCCGTTTTAAAAAAAAATTGTTACTCCGTAGTAACATCTCTAATCTTCAACACTTACATGACCTAATTGTGTTGCAAGTACCGCCAAGCTCTTACTGAAACTAAAATAAGGCCTACCGTTTCTTTCGTGCCCTCTGGTTATTTATTTTCGTGCCCTCTCGCTGTTCTTTTCTTGCTTTCCACTTTAAGTTAATTGACCGTTCTGTAGCTGCCAACTCGAACGTAAAGAACGTATTTGATATGCTTTTGAGGTTCATGGTTTGGAAGTCCCGTGTTTGTTTGGGTTTGTTTTTTTACCTTTTAGAAAAATACGTTTTGTGTGTTTTCTGGTACTGATACTCAGAACACCCATGCAGAAGATAAACCATGACATTTCAAGACTTGAGGTGCGATTTGTAACGAAAACTAAGTCCATAAGTTATCTGGAGAAATCTTTTGCTGCAAGTCTATTTTGAATAACTTGAATTTATTGAATGCAGAAATGTACGTGTGGAGGGTTTGAGGGTTGGGGCAGGGGGGGGGGAAGGGGAGGGGATAGGAGATTACTTAATCAGTGCCCACCGTCTTGACCTATGGCTTCAGGTAGAGCCCGGCTCGGATCAAGAAGTTCGAGGCGATGTCATTTTTTTTCTTCCGAAAACGTACTTAATCTAGTATGGGCGCCCCCCACCCCCCCGGGTCTCCACTTTCCGTCTCTTTTTTGTTTTTGAAAAGTTGGCGGCCTTGCGGTTGTGCCAATGGGTGGTTGGCGAGTGCTCTGTTGTGGTCTGCTCCTTCTTTTTTCAAACTTCTATCGTTCTTATCACTTCTCCTCCTTTTTGTGTTTGTTACTCTCTTGTAAAGTTTCTTGTCTTGGGCACTTATATGGCCCAATTGTGTTGGAAGTGCCGCGAAACGCTTGCTAAAACAGTAAAACTAACAACCATTCTGCCAACATTTTATTCATTAATTTACTTCGCAGACGTTACCGCTCTGTTTATGTCGACGACATGCGTGTCCTGTGTAACGATGGGCATGTTCCTGTCTGTGTAATGATGCGCATAGATAAACATTAATTGCTCCATCCCCAGATGTGTGCACACGCGTTAGCAGTTTGGTGATATATCATTAGCTTTATCACACGTAAAAGTAGCAGCCGGGAGCAGCCCTCTGTGACTGATAAAACAATACATGTAACGCGTCGCATGTGCCCAGAGCGCTGCTCCTACTCGGGAGAACGAAGTTCAGGATCATTCTAATTTATGTGGTCTGTTAATTATTTTTACTGTTTTCCTCTCCCCCCCACCCCCCCAAAACAAACAAAAAAGACTTACTTGATCTAGTACACCTGTCCGGGGTCTCCCCCCTCCGTGGATGCGCTTTGAGCTTATTAAGAATTGGGGGTGGGATCAAAGTTACTAATACCCATTTCGATGTTTTAGTATTTTGTCTTGTTTGTTGTACTGTACTATGACAGCTATCGTTAGGTTTGACGGCAAGCAACTGCTCCACGCCATGTTCAAGTTGTAGGCTCTGCTCTAATGCCCCCC
>NW_004797369.1:835411-836749 GCF_000002075.1 Aplysia californica
TTCCCCCCCCCCCCCCATTTGATAATATATGTCTTATCTATTTATCTATCTGTCTGTCTGTTCTGTCTCTGTCTGTCTGTCTGTCGGTCTGTCTGTCTAGCTATCTAGCTATCTATTTTTTTGCTTTTATGTGCCTTAGAACTTCCAATAATGTCCTAAAATCCAGTCTCGTATTGCAGCTAAGCCGTTTCAGTTTTGTTTTGAATTTTTTAGTATTTAGGTATCACTTTGTTGCCATGGGATGTTTCTTACAACTCTTGGTGCCCTCTCCCCCCACCCCCACCCCTTTTTTGTGGATCTAGTGCTATAGTAACGTTGACAATATCTTACTTTGTTCCTTTTTGGGTGTGTTTTTGATTATTTCCTTTGTCCGTGTGCCATTCTCCATTCTCTTGTGTTCGCAGATGTGCATAATTATTCATGTACGCTTACTAGACATTATGGAATCACTGTTAGAAGTGGGAGTGGTTGGCGGGCCGTCTGGTGTGGTTTACTCCTTCGTTTCTGTCAAACATCTAATCTATTGTCCTTATTTCTCCTTTTTTTGTGATGTTACCCTCTAGTAGTAGCACCTTTAGTCTTCAGCTCTTATATTATGATCTATTAGTGTCGTAAGTGCTGTAAAACTGACTAGTGGGTAGTTGGCGGGTGCTTTGATGTGATTTGCTCCTTCTTTCCTATCAAACATCTGTCGTCTTCGTCTTCATCTCCCCTCCTTCGTTACTCTCTTGTAACACCTCTAATCTTTGGCACCTATATGACCTTATTGTGTTGCAAGTGCCTTACAGCTTACTTAAACAAAACTGACTAAAACATACAAATAGAAGAAAATAGTCTATTGTTGTTTGTCTGGACGTCATTTCATTCCCACTTTCTTGTTTCAGATTGCAAGATGATAATTTTTTCTCCAACAACATACGGCTGGACCCTCCCATGCTTGATTTTCAAGACCAGTGAGTACCATTGTCAGTTGTTGTTTATTTTTAGCAAGAATTGTGTGTGTGTGGGGGGGGGGGGTCCTCTGGTGTGGTTTGCTCCTTCTTTCCTATAACATCTATCGACATTATGTCTCCAGCTCCTTTTCATTGGAAATTAACCTCTGGTGACGCCTTTAATGTTAGACACTTATAAAATGACGTAAAAATTTTCTTTGAAATATGAAGACTTTCATATGTACCATTGTATGTACCAAGACTTTGTCGACTGGGTAAAAGTAAACTGTCTCCTCCTCCTCCTCATCGTCCTCATCGTCCCCCTCCTCGTCCTCATCGTCGTCCTCCTAGTCCTCGTCCTCGTCCTCGTCCTCGTCCTCCTCCTCCTCCTCCTCCTCCTCCTCCT
>NW_004797369.1:836849-839718 GCF_000002075.1 Aplysia californica
TCTCCTCCTCCTCCTCCTCCTCCTCCTCCTCCTCCTCCTGCTCCTTTGATCTAGTGTGAACATCTGGGGTGCCCTCTCTCTGCGGGACCACCTGTGGCTAGTCATAACATCAGGCACGAAAGACGCTTTTGAGAAGAATGTGAGGGAGAGTTGTTTTGTTTTGTTTGGGTTGTTGTTGTTTTGTTTTGGGGTTGTTGTTGTTTGTTGTTGTTTTTTTGTTTTTTTTGGGGGGGGTCAAAGTTGACCTCTATCCAATACTTTTTCGCCTGTATTCCGTCATTTCGACATTTTGCTCTTATAGAATCCGACCAGGCCCCGTTTCGGTCTCTGTACAGTCATTCTGCTCCAGGGTCTCACTTGCGTTATCATGTCCATGCGTGAGGGGGTTATTTTAGAGCGCCAAACATATTGAATTGCTAAAAGTTAAATGCAAGGCGTACACTCTAGAGCACCCCCACCCTTTTTCCCCCGTCCTTTAAAAAAACCCACACGTTTACCTTGATCTTTAAAACACATTGGATGCCAAAAATGTTAACGTTAGGCATTACAGACACCCCCCCCCCCCTTACACATATAAACATACTTTTTTACGACACATACTTAAAGCATTTAAAAACATCGAATTCCTAAAAATGTAAGACGCTCGATTCTACGAGTCAGTACCGTCTTTGTTCGTGGAACAACTACGGGAACGCTTAAATGGCATTTTATTGAAGTTCACTGATATACATGGACATGAAGGGCCTTATAAAAAAGTAGATCTCTACAATCAGCAGGCGTGGTTTATAAAAGGAAGAATACTTTGCCCAATGTGGATCAAGAGTCACAACTGCTTCGCAAAAACACTCCGACCGAACTGGGACGACTACCACCTTTGTTTGCTCAGTTATCAGAGTTGAGATTTAGTCACATGGGTGACTTGCAACTAAAATGAAGAGGGAAAAGGAAAAATAATTGACGTAATGCGGCAAGGTGACTTCAAAATAGTTTACACATTTTAGGAACATGATTTGCGGCCATGCTGCTGGGCATTGTGCTTTGGGGCCCTTTTCGGAATATGATTTTTGTGTCCAGCGGTGCTCACATGTCCAAGTCACTTTATTGCTTTTGATACATTTCTCACGTTTGAATGTGTCTTATTTTGTGCAGATTGGCACTTTGAGGCCAGTGTTTGAAAAGCACTTACATAAATCCTCCTTTTTTTCCTTCACCATCGTTACTTCTGGTTTCTGTTTTCTACTTATTCCCAGTATTAATACTGTCGTTAACGTGCCAATAGGCTTCTTTGTTCTCTAAAAAATAACCTGATCATTAATTGATGATATCTGTACAATTCTTTCTTCTCTATCCCCCCCCCTAAAAAAACAACAACAACAAACAAACAAACAAAAAACACTTCGAAATACTCTAATCTTCAATTTTCTTTGTTAATATGAATATGTCTTGTTGAAAGTTGAAAACGTGTTCAGTGTGTGTCTCGTTTGCACAAACTCATGAGGATGGATTTCGATCAAGAAAACTATGGTAGGCGCGATGGATCAAATCCTGCAATAAAACTCGATCAGTTTCGTATAGCCTTCAAGTTGTTGACATGAAGAAAGAACAAACAAAACAAGGAAATCCTAGATAACCTGGATTTAAAAAGTAGTTGGTTTTTGTTTTGTTTTTTGGTTTTTTTTGTTCATAATCTTGTCAATTTTTTTTGCCTGCTGACATTTATTATGCTGACCATAGTCCGTAATCGCATGCTAGGTCGGTGGTGTTCTTCGAGTTTATATTATAATAGTACGTGATGTATGTGGTAGCACGGCTGGTTACTATAAAAGGAATTCCGCGTTATCTTATTGGATTACAAAGCCAAGTTGACATAGTCATCACATTGTATTTGTTATTATTGCGCTGATAGGAGTTTAAAAATATCTCTACGTTATCTCATCTTGAACTCTGAAAAGGTTGACACAGATTCCAGCTTGTTATTTGATTTTTTAAATTCTTTCTTTCGTTCAGTTTGAGACTTTAGGGTGAAGTTCTTTTTAGGTTTTACCTTTGACCTTAGGGATTTTGTGTTATTTGAAACATGTGGTTTCAATGGACATTTTATTCCGAAATGCTTCTCTCTTTTACAGAAAAGGAAGGGCGACGAAGAGATTTTTTTCTTTAATGTACACTCTTAGGTTAATTGGTTTATTGTATTTGATGTGGTGTCACTGTTTTGTGTGCCAGCTGGACTTTGAGACATACTCTTTGTCGTCTAGCACTATATCACTGTCCTAGAAACTGGCCTCTGTACAAACGACCATTCTCCTCTTTTCCCCTTGCTTGCGCATGCGTTTATTTCCCAGGCATTATAATACCACTGTACAGGAGGGCCACCTGTCCTAGAAAGTACGTGAGGTGACCATTTGACTTGTGCTCCTCAACAAAGGGTGGCCTTCTTAGACAGGTTCAGTTGTACGTATGGTTACAAACCCAGCGTGTCCAATAATAACCCCGGGTATATAGGGGCGGTATGATATTATAGTGTTTCGAATGTATTACTAGTGTTGGCCAAAATACTTGGATGCTGTTTTCTCAAGATAGGCTCCTTGTGTAATCCCTCTCCCCGTCCCACGAAACCACACACATAAACTAAACTCACAGACTTTAAAAAAATTCGAACTGTATAAAAATGTTGTGGGCTTAACAGTCCTTCTCCGTGTTCTAGCCTAATCTAATATAGCAAGTGCAGGAAGTCCTTACTTATAAGAGCTTACTCTCAAGAACCATAGATAGGGACACAGCTATGAATACACTATTGTGCTATTGTGTTGTTAAGAGGAGTGGCTGTAGTTCGGGTTTGGGGAGTTGGAGGGGGGAAAAAGGGGGGGAG
>NW_004797369.1:840172-841671 GCF_000002075.1 Aplysia californica
CCCCACACCCAACGCTCTTGTACTCTGGCGTAAATAACATTTTCCCGCGCCTTTTCTGTTGCCTTCTTCTAGAACTCGATCAGCACTTTTGAGTGGAATCTACTCAACTTTGGCGCGTTTTTGGAACCATCTGGAAATACTTTCAAATGTGCTTGTATAGGTTTATGTGGGTATATGTACGCATGCACGACTATGTGTTAGTTTGTGTTATGTATGTGTGTATGTGTGTGTGCGCGCGCGCATGTGTGTGTGTGTGTGTCTGTGTGTGTTGGAGAGAAAGAGTCAGAGAGAGAGAGAAAGAAAGGGGGTGAAGAGATGGAGACGAGGCGTAATTATTTTGTCACAGACCAACTTCAGAGTATTGTCAGTGTCACAGACTGCCCCTTTACATTTCCAGAATCAGTTAGTGCCAGACTGGTGATATGTGTTCAACAGTAATTGAAATTGTTTTAGTCTAATTCTCTGCACGAGTGCTGCACGTCAATCTGGCGATAAGATTTCTGGTGTGGCCTTCTCCTTTCACATCTTCTCTGCACTGCCTTTGTTTTATTCTGCTTCTGGCGAAGTATGCTTTGTTTTGTGTCGTTTCAGTATTGTCATGTTATGTTGAATGAGAGTGGAATGGGTGGCAGGTGCCCTGGTGTGGTTTGGTCCTTTCCTATCGAACCTCAATCATTCTGTTCTCTTCGTCTTGTTTTCTTTGTAAGTATGTCTCTCTCTAGTTGTACCTCTAATCTTCGGCACGTATATGACCTATTTTATTATTTATGTTGCAAGTGCCGTCGAACTCCTGCCAAAACTAAACTTGAATGTAGATATCAGGACAGTTACCGGCGTCTATGGTGTAACAGTTAGGCACTTTGTTGTCGCACGCGTAAGACCCGAGTTCAATTCCCGTGTGGAGAGAATTTTTGTCAAGTATCTCGGTCTTTCTGCTGGGACGTTGTTTTCCTCTCAGCCCGAGTTGGCCCTGATTCATCTAAGCTTTGTCGACGGGGGCGTAGAGACACCAACTTAAAATGAAAGAAAAAAAAATCCGATGCTTACGTGCAATGTCAAGTTCAAACCCATGTACGGACGAATATAAATGATAAGTAGAAGCCTGAAGTATTGCGTCACATACGTACGTCGACCTTTTTTCAGCTTGTTTGTTGGCTCGTTGCTACTTAGCGTAACGTGTCCTTACATCTCAGTTACTACTGTCATCTAAATTGAACTTTGCTGCAGGCGTGCACTCTTCTTGCTGTGCAATATTATCGGGATCGTGTGGACGCACTGTAAAAAAAACTTTAAAAATTTAATATACCTCTAAGGTTAGTGTGTCCTTTGCAAGAATCTACATTGGCGTGTTAGGCTTTCTATCTCTTTCAGTCTTACAGAATGCTGTTGTTGTGCTTTGCAGGACCAATTAAATGTCCTCTTCTTGCTTCTGTCTGTCTTGCTTTTTCTTTCCGTTCACAAGAGTATAGTTGTAATATTGTGTAGGTATGAGCCCCCCC
>NW_004797369.1:842140-850157 GCF_000002075.1 Aplysia californica
GTGGGTAGTTGGTTTTGTCCGTCTGTCTTTGTGTGCAATTTTGTTTGAGTTTGGTTGTTGACTTTTATAGAATCCTCTGTCTCAGTGTGTGTGTGTGTGTTTGTCTGTGTGTGTGTCCTTGCAGCGTATGTTCAGTTATAAAAGTATTTGTGTAGTCTAAGTTGTTAACTGTAAGAAGGCGAGGGCTATGTAATTTAATATCATTCATGTTTGTGCCTTACCATGTAACATGAGGGCTTTCATTTGACGCCCAAATATAAATATAAATGTTGTAATTATTTGTCGAGTTTTTACATATATATATATATGTCAAGTTCATGTTTGTGCTAATATGCGTTGCGCTTGGTTGAACTTGTGTGCTGTGTGAAGAAGCGCCCTGCGAGATGTCTTTGAATGTAGAATAAAGCGATGTCATACAGCCACATTGCTGAAAAACCAAAACAAACTAAAAGCAACCAGTACAACTTGAAAGGGACGGAAAAACACACGCTGTACGTTGGGAAGGAGAAAGACAAACCCTTGTACAATTTATTTCCTATTTTGTGCATTAAATAATAAGATGCGGGGCGGGTTGGCGTGTGCTCTGATGGTTTGCGTCTTCTTTCCTGTGAAACATCTATCGTCCTTTTCTCCCCTTCTTCTTTTTTATGTGTGTTACTCTCTTGTAACAAATCTAATCTTCTGGCGCTCGTATGACCTTATGCAGTTGCGAGCGCCGTAAAACCTGTACTAAACTTTTTAAAATTAAAAATAATTTAAAAAATAACATCTATCGTCCTGATCTCCTCTCCTTCTTTTTTTTGTCTATGTTACTCTCTTGTAACACCCCTAGTCTTCGGCACATATATGACCTTATTGTGTTGCTAGTGCCGTAAAACGTACGAAAACAAAAATTATAAGATGCCTGAAGCCTACTTTTTGAAGCAGGATGTTCGTTGTATAAGTGGTACTGGGAATTGCTTATATTTGTACTGTCGTGATGTGTATGTGTGTATTGCCAGCTCTCCCGGATGAGTAATGAACTTCCTAGTAATATTACGTACTAAGGTTATCTTCATGTCAGCAAAGTTCTATAAAGTCGATTGTAATCCATATTACTTAATGCCTACTCGCTTTGATTGATCTCTTATCGATTTGAGTTGAATTTGCTTTGGTTGGTTTGTAGTTGATGTACTTTTTAAGTGATGACCATGCTGTGAAATATTAGTTTGGACTTTGGTCGTCCTTTTGTGATCTGTCAAAAATGCGCTTTTGGGTGCTTAAAGGGTCCACGATTTCAATTATAGGGCCTTCATTTTTTCTTTTCCTGATTTGTTTCTGTCTATCTGCCTTTCTTGCCTTTTCACTTGCACTAAATTATGGTCGGTGTGCTTTTTGTTTTTCAAACTCAATTTCTTTCATTAAAAAAACCCAACATGTTTACAATTAAAATGTCTTGTTTACCTTTTCCCTTCCATGGTATAATTAGGACTCTGGGTCGAATCTCTTTTTTTTTTTTTTTAAAGAAAAGACAGAAAGACCATGGGCCATATTCTTTGCAAGCAATGAAATTGATTTTCCCTTTAATTTGCGTGATCGTGAGTTCGGAAATGAGAACGAAAGAAAGGGATTACTAAAGAATTAAGTTGGGTTTGAAAAAAAAGTTGCTTTGGGGGGGGGGGGTGGCTGGGGTGAAGGGGGTTGTTTTGTATTCTTATTGGTTGTCTCTTTTAAAGTGATTTTATTCATTCATTTCTTGTTTTGTGTGTGTTTGTGGTGGGTGTTATCTTTGTTGTGTTTTTGTTTCTTCTTGGGTTTTGTTGTTGACTCCCCACCCGCACCCTCCAAAAAAGATCAGTGCTTCTTGAAATTTATTAAAGAAAGGGAAGAGGCTTTACATGAATTATGACCGGGTGCTTAGAGGGCGCCAGTGGTAGGGCCTCCTTCTGGTGATTTCCTCTATTTTGTCTTTCTGTCTTTCTTTCTTTTTTCCTTGCACTAAGTGACCGTTATTGTGTCGATGTACTTGTGTTTACTCAGACTAAACTAACACTTCAGCCTGTTGGTCATACTTTATTGGACGTAGTTTACAAGTATTGTTCTGTCTTTATTTAAAAGACGTTAGAGATCATGATGTTTGTGATAATGGTAGAGGTGACTACCATGGTAATTTTGATAATTGTCAGTAACCTGTCATGACGGTGGGGTTTTTTTTGTTGTTGTTGTTGTTGTTTGTTTGTTTGTTGTTGTTGTTTTTTAAATTTACTAACCGAAAATAAGTCAAGACCTCTTCCCTATTTTTAGAAAAGAAACTATGATAACGTTGCTGATTATTTATGCTGGCGATGTTAATGGTGATGATGCTGGTGTTGGTTGCAGTGAAAACAAGAAGATAAAGCGTTCAGTTTGAAATTTAGTAAGGCACTCTACCATGTTTATTATGCATATTGTGACCTGTCAAATAATGGAACGACTACATCTACATGACTGCCCCTCCAGCTAACTGTTAGCAGGCATGTGGTTGGAGGGTGGTTCTAGTAATTTCTTTTTCTTTTCTATCCCCTCGCTTCGGTTGTCTGTCGTGTCTTATCTTTTCAATGCATTAAATATCTATTGTTGTGTCGATGCATTTCTTTTAACGTGTGTCGTTGGTGGGTGATCTGATGTGGTTTGCTCCTTCTTGCCTTCTTTCCTATCAAACATCTACTTTGTATCTTCCTTATGTCTCTTCCTTTCAAGTGTTTTTACACTAGTGTTATACCTCTCTAATCTTCGGCAGTTATATTATGACCTTATTGTGCTGCATATGCCGTAACCCTCTTTAACTAAAACTATACTTCTCGTCCCCCAAACAGACAGTAAGCAGAAGCGGAGCCCCTAGAAAATTGCCCGTTTTCTTCGTGGTAGCTACGTGGTCTTTACATTTCCTTATTCTTTTTTTAAAAATATTATAGTACATTAGTTTTTTTATTCTTGGACAGTCCTCATCCTGCAAAGAACAACACCACTAGACAAAAAAATCAACTTCACGGAATTATGTTTCTCTCATTAGCCCCGCGCTGTCAGTAATGAGGATATTATGGTATGGTAGACCTGTATTATCACGTTACAGAGGTATTGGTTTTTTGCTCTTTGTTGTCTGTTGTTTGCCCATTTCGCTCGTGCCACTTTTCCAGACTTCCTTCCCTTCCCCTCCCCAACCAAACACATCATGCGATCCAGGGACTATCTTCAGGCGTTCACTTTGAGCTGGTGCATTCGATCGGGCGTTGACTCTGGGTTTACTTTGGGGCTTTAAATAGTAAGCTAGGCGTGGCCAGTCGCGCCCATTCTCCCTGAAAATGAAATGTTGATGTCTCCTCCTTCGAAGTTACCAGTCCTGTATTTAACAGGGTGCTGTATTAATACTTACACGAGGAAATGTCTGTATCTTTTAGAAGAGATATATAGAACATTTTTTCACTCCCTCATTTGTTTATAATTGTCGGTTGCAGGCAGGCACTCCGGTGTGGTCTGTTCCTTTTTTTAAAAATTCCATATGATCCTCTTTCATTTCTTCGTAATAACACCTCTTTTCTTCAGCACCTATTTGGACTGTTATGTTGCAAGTGCTGTAAAACTTATTAAAACTTAAAGAAACAAAACAAACAAATCTTCGTCACTCGTTACTTATTGTGTTGCAAGTGCCACAAAACTCGTGCAATTTTTAAAAAACCCTAAAACATAATTTATAAGTATAGCATTTGCCGTCAGAGTACAGCAGGGAACTGTGTCAGAATAGACACCACTCGAATCAACAACGCCCACCCCGATGAAAAAAACCAAAAACAACCAGAGCAGAAAGAAATGAAGGAAAGAAAGAACAAAAAAAAAAGTAAGAAAGATTTGTCTCGTTTATTCGCCTGAGATTCCTTTGTAGCGGAGTGGGCTCCAAGGCTGTTACGTTCTGAGCTCGGGGAAACCACCGATCTCTGTAGCCCGCGGGAGTCTTGGCTGCGCGCGGCAGTAAACATAAGGTGCAAGTGGCCTGGCTGGATGAAAAAAATGGTCTCACCCTTACACAGATCACCCGCAACTAGTTTGTTCTCTCTCTCTCTTTCTCTCTCCCTCCCTCTCTCTCTCTCTATCTCTCTCTTTCTCTCTCTCTCTCTCTCTCTCTCTCTTTCTCTCTCTCTCTCTCTCTCTCTCTCTCTCTCTCTCTCTCTCTCTCTCTCTCTCTCTCTCTCTCTCTCTCTCTCTGCCCCCCCCCTGCCTATGGTTTGTCAAGTAAAAGTTTTCTGACATACATTCAGTAAACATTAGGCCCAAGTGGCCTGGCAGGATGAAGAGAATGTCTCAGTTTTACAAGTTGCTCAACTGGCATCTGTGATACAGCGGTTAAGCGCTTTGCCATCGCACACAGAATCCCGCGTAGAGGGGCTTTTTATCGAGTCCTTTGTCGTAGCCTACATGTATTTCCGTCTTTCTGCTATGACATTGTTTCCTACCCCGGGCAGAAACAGAGTGCCCAGACAATTGATCATTTTCTTCGTTCTGAGTCCATGATGTCCGTATCCTTTGTTATTTTATTATATTTTCTTTCGGAATTTGTCGATAGGGGGCGGAAAACATATACATTTAAAAAAGGGAGAGAAAAAAACCCTCGGTTGACCAGCAGCAGTTTTGTTGTATTATTTTTCCTAATTGTACATTCGTCTGCAGGGAATGGTTGAAGGGTGCCACTGATAGGTCCTGGTCCTGCTCTTTGTTTTCTACCCATCTGTTGGTTCTCTCTGTCCGGACATCCTCTCCCCTGCTTTAAATGACGGTATTACGTCGATGTGCTGCTCTCATTACAATCGAACAATAGTAAACACCTGCTTTATCCTTCCAGTTTACTGGGACGAATCCTGTTAGCTGTGGTATTTTGGTATTTTCGAGAATGTGCATCAAAGCAAACCAGCTGTATCGTTCCGAATCTAGGTGTTCAGATGGTGTTCTGTTGAAGTAACAGTGCTTGTACGTTCATCTTTTTTTTTTCACGTAATAAAATACGACAGACTCTCTTTTAGATGTTCAATGTCTGCTCCCGTTAACAGGTCTATCGTAACACTTTAGAAGTCGGCACGGTCTTCTGACTAGATTGTTATTTTTCTAAACACACAACAATGCGACTCTACAGGCAGCAGGCACTACGATATGCCGCGAAAGGGTGCAATAAAGCCAGGGATATAATAATATTTAGATAATTAATGTTTTTTGGATGGAGGTCGCTTTGTTCAGTTGCCTGTTACGTTCGTGTTGCCGTTTGCACTGTGAAGGTGTTTGTGGCGACCCAGTCGGCGTCTAGTGTAGCGGTTAGGCGCTGAGCCGTCGCACATATGAGACCCGAGGTCAATTCCCAAGTGGAGAGGGGGTTTTTTGGAGGGGGGGGGGGGTTTGGTCTTTCTACTTGGACATTATACAAATAGCAGCGGAAAATTTGCCCTATTTTTTTAATTCTAATGTCAAAACGTTCAAAGAAAGTTTTCCAAAACATGTTGGAAAATTGCACAAGGATTTTTGGTATTAAGTATTTCTTAACTTGCGCAAGTATTTGACATGGAACGGACTTGGGATTCTATAAGTATAAGTTTTAATTAGTAGCCCTCTTCCGTTACCCAATTGTCCAGACTGTTATTTCTTTTCATTGCATAGATCTGTATATTTGAAATATATTATGTCCAGGCATTTACAAATGGATAAAAATGCCTTGATATTAGTTGCTCCCTGTTCATCACGGGGAGATGGAAGACGGATTTTGAGCAGGTTATTGTCTCCATGAGATTACATTTCTCAAAAATCACTGATTGAAATACTTGATAAAAGTAGAGATAAAAACAATGTTTTCATTCTCACAAGAAACATTCTTTGGGCCATCTTGTTGAGGAGCTCTGCTCCTGAGACAAACACACCAGACTATTTTCAGCTAAACAATGTACCCCCTCCGACACCCAACCAGTCAGAAAGGTCTACTTCTTGAACGGTTTTCAGTGAACACATGATCGAGGTCGGGGTTCTGATTCGACCACGGCTAACTCATAATAGATGCCTTTTTCACAAACCTGCGCAATTTACCTACGTTGGGAGGGCGGCTTATTGAGTAATCCATTTCATAACCGGATAAAACATGCGCAAATTTCCGTCCCGCTTTAAAAATCACAGGCTGGGTGGAAGTGTGCTTTTTAAAGTGTGTCGATGGGGTTGTAAAAGCACCTACATAAAACTTGGCACTGATTTCATTGTTGTTGTTCAGTTTATCCCTTTATATCTTATGTTTTGTCTTTTTAATATAATTTAGACTATTGACAGGGGTGCCAATTTTCCAGATATGTCCGGAAATCCGGATTTCTGTAATAGTCCACATTTTGCCCTGCTTACATATTTTAAAACATCATTAAAATCGCTTTGTGCATGTCATAATGCACTTTATAAGTATCTAAAATACTAAAATTCCAATCCATTGTTCCGTTCAATGGACATACAGAGTAGACAAAGCCGTGTCACCGGCCTCTGTTGTGCAATGCCTGGCACGGGCTCTTCTCCGGTACAGGCAAACAGCTTTAGTTTGATTCCCGCTAGCGAGTTTCTATTTTACCGAGTGGGTGGTTGGCGGGTGCTCTGGTGTGGTTTACTTCTTCTTTCCTGTCAAACGTCTATCGTCCTTATCTCCCCTTCTTCTTTTTATGTTTGTTACTCTCTTGTAACAGCTCTAATCTAATGGCGCTCATATGACCTTATGCAGTTGCGAACGCCGTAAAACCTCTACTAAAACTAAAAACTATTTTACCGAGTATCTCCTCTTTGATTACTTTTCCTTCTCATCGAGTAGGGCCTGACGGGCAGATTCGAAATAGCCCGCCTACTAAATGACCTAAATTGTGCCTAATCGGGGGTAAAATATTAAAGTTACAATTAAAATAACTATTACTTCCCGGAAGAGTTTGGTGTCCATACACTCCAGTCGGTGTCAAAACTCCCTCTTGTCGGTTTCAAAATTCCCGCAGCCCGTGTCAAAAACTCCCCCAGTCGGTGTCAGATCAAATTGTCTGAAAGTGATTCCCTCGCCCGAGGCACACTGCGCCCCCGCCCCGTGGTGTCCGTTCGCTTAAAGGTAACCGATAACTAATTATATTTACCGTGTTGTGTTAAAGGAAGATAATGGGGAGGGATGGTAATTGGTAAATGAAGAAACTGTGAAGGGAAGACAAATGAAGATAAACTACTTCGTTATATTTATATTAATTGTCGGCTTTAAACTCCAGCAGTTTCTTGGAACTGAATATGGACGCACATTCAGGTTCGTTACACTTTTATTAAATAAAATGTTATTGGCTGTTTCAGTAGGATTTTGGGGGGCCAAGTCATGAAGTGCGCAGTAAATTTTAAAAAATGTTTAACATACTGTTGAACCTGTTCTAAGAGCCGCATGTCCAAGACAATCACCTGTACAAACGACCACTTGCCCCCTTGGTGTGCAAGGGTTTGTATTTATTTTATTTTTTTAAATAGTATAACGGTCTGCCCAAGAGGGCCAACTGATTGTCTAAGATGATCACTTTCCCCTCTACAATGGATGGCTATCTAGGACAATTTCTCTTTCTAGGAGTTGCTTTAGATTGCTCTTGATTCTGTCGGCTGCGATTGCAACCAACACCACACGCGTTTCTTGCTTTTTTTTTTTAAATTGTTTTTGGGCGGTTGGCCGGTACCCTGGTGTGCATTGCTCCTCCTTTATCCTATCGAAGATCTACCATTTTTATCTCACCTACTTTTATATGTTTTATACTCTCTTATAGTTCTTCCAATTTTCGGCACTGATATCATCTTTTTATGTTGCAAGTGCCGTAAAACTTTTACGAAAACATTGGTTTGTTTGTTTGTTTTAAGACATTGGTATCGGATATGTCATGTGGTTTAGAATCTCTCTTTCTCTCTTTCTCTGTCTCTCTCCCTCACACACACACACACACACACACACACATACACACACACATACACATACACACACACATACACA
>NW_004797369.1:852929-873111 GCF_000002075.1 Aplysia californica
CCCCCCCCTCCTCAGGCCAGTGGGTATGCCGCGTATGGAGAAGGTCATAGTTCAAAACAATGATCCAAAACATAGCCTGCATCTTTTATCCATATCTGGGAGTACAGTTCATTTTCATTGCTCATTTTTTCAAGACAAAGTGAGTATGGTTTGTTTGAGGTGATTTTTTTGTTTGTTGTATGTGTGGATTTGTCTTGGGAAGAATGATAGACAGCTTTAGAGCCTGAAAAGAAATACAGCAAAACTTCGAGAAATCAAACTCCCTTCAGACTGAAAATTTTAAAATATCTTCTCCCCGGTACGTTTTAACCAAATAGATTTTTTTAAAAAGCTATTTACGTTATACTGAGGTTTTATAGTTTATTGTCAGCCATTTGTTCAGATGCACTAAGCCTTAAATTTTGAAAAATAAATGTTATTGCAGAGTCCTAATCCTGTGTTTCACAAATTTTTTGTCTCTCCCAAATTCAAATTCTAAATGTTTAATAAAAGCAAGAAAATATTCATTATATTGGATCGGTTTTTAAAAGATTGAAACAAAGAAATAAGTTACATGATGAAATAACTTATTAGAAGTACAGTATCTTTCAAAAAACAAGTTTAGCTATCACTTAATATAAGTGATAGCTTAACTTGTTTTGTTTTTTTAAAGTTTGTTTTTTGAAAGATAGTGTACTTATTGATTCACACGTGTCATGTGTCTCATTATTTTAATCCATTATGGGAACTGTGGCTCATAGAGGTGTCACTGTCAAAGCTTTGAAAGATTCATTTTTGTCTGTGACACCGTTTGCCTATAGGGGTTATAGAAACATGGAGGGGGAGGGAGATATAATTGGTTGTTGTCTATGTTTTATGACGCAGTTTACTACAGGATCTTTCTTAAATCTTTGTTCATTTTCTGGTTGTGTTGAAATCAACAGTTTTGGTCTAGGAACTCGTTTATTTTTACCAAGCTTTTCTTCCTATCTTCTCAAGTTTATTTGGTGTAAAGGTTAGGGCCTTCAGCACAGTATGTATAAAAAATGAGCAGGCTTCCAAAAAAGTTAATATGAAGTTATACAGACGTTTATAGGAATAGACAACTTAACTATAAGCCGTTTTTTATCACAATGTACATGTATTTACATTTGCAGATTATTTATAGAAGTCTATATGTTCCTTTTGAACTTTTGAGATCAATATTAGATACAAACCTGTTATACTGTGAATACATTTGTTTGTTGTTGTTTTTTTCTCAGATTGTCCCACCTGGGGGAAACACCAGTTTTGATGTGGTTTTTCTGGCCCGCCAGGTGGGCAATGTGGAAAACACATTATTCATTCATACCTCCATAGGGTCCATACGATATCAGGTGAGTGATTCCATGCTGGCATTGTTAGCTGGGAGAGATTGTGCAGAAACTGATACGAGGCAGATGAACAGAATCTGGATATGGGAAATAAATGTGTCAGTTTTCAGTTTGATTTTGAGATAGGGGTTTGCCTAAAGGGAAGTTGTTGTTTTTCTAAGTATCGATAACAACCACATTTCATTAGTGGATGTTTGTCGGATTGGGTTGGACAGGGAGAAAGGGATTTTTTTTTTCACCCCTTTTGTGGGTGAGGGGTGGGGAGGAGGATGCCTATGTCTCTTGTCTTGCTGTCATTAAATTTACTTGTTACAGAGAGAGAGAAAATTACTGTTTAAAACATTATGTTATGTTATATTATGTACAGAGAGTGTGGTCAGTGTATGTTCCAAGAAGATTGAAGTTGCTGTCTTGGGTTAATAAGACATCTTTTGTTTGCATTATTGGAGACACTTTTTTCAATCTTATGTTTTGTAATATAGGTCTTAACTGATTTTAAAATTTTATCAGCTTTCAGCTCCATCCTGTAAATGTGACCCATCTTTCACATGTTGATAGCTGTAGATATGTAAAATACTTTGACATCATGTGTTCACCTGTCAGTTTCTCTCTTCTCATTTTGTTCCTTGATTTGATATTGAGTCATGTGACCTTTGTTGAAAACGT
Organism: Aplysia californica; assembly: GCF_000002075.1. Classification (NCBI taxonomy): domain Eukaryota; kingdom Metazoa; phylum Mollusca; class Gastropoda; order Aplysiida; family Aplysiidae; genus Aplysia; species Aplysia californica. Next base: position 854,948 of record NW_004797369.1, read on the forward strand.
TCCTCCTTATTTTCCTTCTCTTTTTTATTTAACATGGTTCAGATTCTTGAGGTGGTTTTTTGTGGGGGGTTTTTTTTTAATTTTTTTTTAGGGGGGGGGGGCATCTCCCTTATTATTTTATATTGTGGGGATGTTGGAGCTTTTCCTTGTTTGTGGTTAGAAGATATCAGTGGTAGCCTCTACATCTTTACTGTTCCCCTGTTTTTTCTGGCGGGTCGTTGTAGGGTGCTCATGTGTTGTTTGCTTCTCTTTTTCTATCAAACATCTTTTGTCCTTATCTCTCTTCCTTCTTTTCTTTGTATGTTATTCTTTAGTAACGCCTGTAGTCTCTGGCATTTTTATCATAGGTGACCTATTTGTGTTGTTATTGCTGGGAAACTCTTACTTAAACATAACTGACTATTTTATCTGTTAGTCTGTCTGTTCTTTTTACTCTGGCTCCAAATGCCAATATTATAAAGTGGATGTTCTTCTCTGTGCACTTACAAAAGTAAAATGTAAAGGAATTGTTCCCCTGGAGGATCTTCCTTGCTTTTCACTCTTTAATGAGATTATATTTTTTCTTTCTTTCATTTTTTTCTGTTAACTGATAAGCTCTTCCATTCTTTTTTGGGGAATGAGGTTTCTTTTATAGTCCTCATGTAAGTGATATGTGCAGCCTTGCACATTCACAGGCCCCTTCAGAAAGCATGGGTCATGTTCTCAAGTGTCAGATTGTTTACACTTCAGTTTGGATTACAGCTGACGTGGAGTGCATTACACATGCTTCCCCCCCCTCTCCCTGAGACTGAGATTTCTTTGTATTCTTTTTTTAATAATATCTGTTCTAAAGGTACTGAACTCTTATTTAATAAATGGGCAAAAGAAACAGTTGTTTTTGCCAGCACTCACCACTGATCACACAAATCAATGATTGTTTACTGGGTATATGGAGGGCGCTTCTGGTAGTTTCTTTTCTTTCCCCATGTTATTTCTGTCGGTCTGTTTGTCTGTCTTACTTTTCCCTCCACTAAATGACCATTATTGTGTTGATGTGCATCCCTTTACTCAAGTAAGTGAGCAGTATTTGTGTAAGAGCATTCTGTGAAAGGAGTATTGAAATTTTTGTTCCTTGAACTATTGAGTATTTATTTTACCATGGAATAAGTCTCAAAAATAGAATTTTAATTACCCCACCTTTAGAATTTAGGAGTTTCCAATAGTAAAAGTACAATGTTTTGTATTTTACATTTTTGTCTTCTTTCTGTCTTGTCATTAGGTTTTTGGGGTTGGCATCCCGAATCCGTATCGTTTGCGACCCTACCTGGGTGCACGGGTGCCCATCAATAGCAGCTTTACACCCGTCATACAGATGCATAATCCATACAGCACCAGCCTACAGGTTAGTCAAGTTTTGTTTTTGTGTTTGGTCAAAGCAGTCCTGAAGAGTGGGTTGTTAGTGGGTGCTCTGGTGTGGTTTACTCCTTCTTTCCTATTACACATCTTTCATCCTTACCTCTCCTCCTTTTTTGTGTATGCTACACTCTTGTAACACATCTATTCTTCGGCACTTATAAGACCTTATTTTGTTGCTAGTGACATGGAACTTTTACTGAAACTTAAAAGTCTGACAGTTAACTGCAGTTTCTTACAATATTTGATTCTACATAAAGGTTTTGAACATCTTGCTCTCATTTCAAGACTAGAAGACGAAAGAGACAGAAGTTGACAAAGAATATCCTACTAAAAAATATCTTACTAAAAGAACTTGAGTCGAAGGGTTACAGGAAAAAAAATAGGATAATGTAGGGGTTTTTTTTAGAGCGTCTGAGTAGAGACTTGAGTCGCAAACCATGATCGCTAATGTTTGTTTCCGATTATTGAAGGAGAGGAAGGTCACAACTTGGACACTAGATGACTACTGATAGCATCATGATAAATCTTTCTACTTATGGAGCTAAGGCCAAATTTTGCGAACAGTATATTCTCAGAAACTACCGAATGAAAAAATATGAAACTGCCAGTGCCTATAACTTGAAATGTAGTGTTGCTCTATTGTATTTTCATTAAGATCAAATGTGTAAGAAGAAAGCCCATTTTAAGTTAAATTCAGTCCTTTTGTAGTGATCGCCATCTTTTGCTTCGACATTGTATATTCACTGCGGAGTGCCGACTGCCCCAAAGGATATTTTGTGTTCAGTTACATTAAGTAGGTTTACAGGAATTCCCGGTTTCGAGAAGAAGGAGGAGGAGGAGGAGGAACAGCAGAAGGAGGAGAAGGAGAAGAGGAAGAAGACGAAGAAGAAGAGGAAGAAGGAGGAGGAGCAGGAAGAATTAGAGGAAGAGGAGGGGGAGAACAAGAAGGTATTGAAAGTAGATTTCTCCTCCAGTGGAATTAGCGCGCACGCCGAAGGATGAGTGTATTTTGTGCACAATGTCTTGATGAGATCTAGAATCTAGATCGAAATCGAAATCAAGAAGAATCATGAAATGAAAGTAGAATCTAGATCTGTGATATTTCAATAACCTATTGAATATTGAAAGTGGATTTTTCTTGCTGTGCATTATAGATTCTAAGATCTAGAACTAGGCTAGATTTAAATGTGAATCTTAGATCGAGATCAAGAATGATGAAAGTATTGAACATGGATTTTTTCCTGCTGTGAATAGATCTAGAGTCTAGAACTAGGCTGTCGGTGAATCGAGATCGTGATCAAGAATCCTGAAAGTATTCTTGAAAGTGGATTTTTCCTGCTGTGAATAGATCTAGAAATCTAGGCCATCTATGACGCCTGTCGGTTGTTAAAAATGTGAATTTCTAAACTTAAATCTGTCTATGGGCCTAGGCTCCTTCTTTCAATTATTGGCCTATGTCTTTATAGTCCTACGATATCTAGGCTAGATCTAGAATCTAGATTAGGTTCTTCTAGGAAGCAACAATTGGCATGTAGGCCTAAATCTTTTTTTAAAAAGTGATTGAGCTAGAACTTTAGGCTAAAATGCCACGCCTTCAAAGAGGGGGAAGAAGTCTTACCCCTAGAGGTAGTCAAGAGGGGGTGCTACATGGATAAATTCAAAGAAAAATATTTATGTTTTGTTTCTTTCCTGTTTTTAAGTCTTTTCCCTCTTCTTAACTTTCCTAATACTTCTTCATTATTATTCTGTTCGTAGAATGGGTACTTTTACTAGATCTAGTACTCTTAATAAGAGCTGCTACTGTTCCAGTCAAAGGTTCATAACTGGGAGATAAAATGTTTTGGCGACTGCCTCCTTATAAAAAAGAATAGATATAGAGCAAATAAGAACATAACTTATGGTGACTTTTCAGCTATAAAAGTAAAGAATTAAGTTTTGCTGAAGGTATGTACAGATGGAAGCTATTTACAAATGTTCCTTTGCTTTTTACTTTCATGCCTGGAGCAACCCACTAATGATACAATTGGGGTGCAGATATTTTTTTTTAAAGTTCTCTGTATATTTTTTATCTGTGTCACTGTTACTGTGTGAACTGGTCGGTTGTATTGTAAATTGTACTTTGTTTCTTGTCTCAGGTGCTGGAGATGTTTGCGAGTGAGGGAGATTTACACTTGGAGCTGCCATCTGGTGAGAGAGAGGCTTCACAAGAGTTATGGGTGAGTTTGAAGCCATTGGTGTCTTGAGTAGTGTCTGTAATTTGAGGCCATGCTTACATTGTTGACTGGAAAACAAATTGTTTTTCAAAAATGTTCTGTCGAATCCTTTATTTTGAGCTATGTCATTTGATCGGCTATATCTCAAATTGTGTGTTGTGTCCTGAATGTTTGTAAATGTTTTGAGCATATGCACATGGTGTTTGAGTGGACATTATTATTCATTATATTAAATTTTCATGGCTTCTCTTCCTTGTAACTGTGGGTAGTTGGGGGGTGCTCTGGTGTGGTTTGCTTCTTCTTTTCTATCAAACACCTATCACCTTTATCTCCCCTCCTTCTTTTTTGTGTTTGTTACTCCCTTGTAACACCTCTAATCTTCAGCGCTTATATGACCCTATTGTGCTGCAAGTGCCGTAAAACTCTTACTTAAACTAAACTTCCTTGTAACTATCATGTTTTCTTTGTATGCATATAGTTGATTTACCCTCCTTGTTGTGGCTGCTTGGGAGGCACTCACTACTTAAATGTGCGAGTGGTTAAAGGGCACTATTGGTAGGTCCTTGTTTTCTCTCCTTCTGTTGTTTCTGTCTTTCTTCTTACAATCTTACTTTTTCCCAGCAGTAAATGACCATTGCTGAGTCGATGTGCTTTTCTTTACTCCAGATAAACTGTGGGTTTTTTTTTCTGTTTTTGTCCATCCATCTTACTTTTTTTCTTGCCATGCTTCCCCTTATTCAATTGAAGAAGCCACTGGTGTAAGTCCCACTCTTTTTCCCCCTTTTGATTATGAACATAATTATCAGTTTTTCTGTCTTTTCCAAGCTTGAAATGTCATTGCTCAAACTAATCCCTTTTCATTTCTTTTCCCTTTTATGACAGGAGTTAAAGCCATTTGAGACCAAGGCTGTCATGAAAGCCAGTTTTGTGGCCAGGGTAGAGAGCAACCATTCTGCCTTTATCCGTATCAAGACCAACAAAGAGGAGCAGAGGGATGGGGCATCGGAACTTCTCATTCTTCCGTTTGAAATTGAAGTTTCGTCAGGTGGGTGCCTGCACTTGTTGACTTGAACTGTGCGATGTTAAATTTGTTTTGTGTTGCTTTATTTCAGTGTGAGCTGCTGGAAACAACATTTACAGTTGTTAATTCTATTATGTGAGAAAACATTTTTCTTAGATGCTTTGAATTTGAACTTTTCATATTTTTGGCTTAGCCATGGTGGAAAATAATATGGAATGTTCTATACAGACACAAAATTCCCCAAATAATTTTTTAGAAAGTCGTATCCCAGTATTTTTTTGGAATTCTGTAACAATACTGACTTGTCCCGTTTGTCAAAGTTCTTTGTTGTATACTGTTGGCAAGCTCTTCAGTTCTTTTAAGTCCTGGAAGCAAAATTTTGTAGGGAAGAAGAAAAAAAACAGTTTAATTCTTTTAACAATATTATACTGACAGTGTGTATCTTTTCTTGCTTCCTGCTATTTCAGCATGTAGGATTTGAATTTTGACAAAATATTTCCAGAACATGTGCAATTGGTACCGCAGATTAAGAAACTGCAGTAAAAGAAAAATTTAACATTTTGGGCTTAGTACCTCTGGACAGTTCGCTGACATTATACGATTATTTTTATGTAAGGAAAATGTTTATGAGCATTTGTGTATCATGTTCATTGTAGATGAAGCTGAATGCTTTGTATTCTTGTTCTTTAGATCCAGGCATATACTCTCCTGTGGAACTGTTAGATTTTGGCATCTTACGCACCCTGGATGAACCAAAAACTTTACGCCTCAATCTCATCAACACAGGGCCAAAAGCAATCCACATAACAGTGAGTTCTTCTAATGATTTGTATTATGTTGATGTGTTGTGAAGTTTGCCTTTTTTTGTCCCACCATAAAAAAACATTTAAAAAAGTAATAATAATAAAAAATTTGATAAATTTGATAGAGGAAGTTTGAGCAAATACAGTTTGTAGCGAGAATATTTCTTACCTCTGAGGAATTAGTATAGTTCTGTCCTGTGTCACTGCTGGATGGGTATTTCCATTGCTGAGTTGTTTGTGCTCCCAGGAAAGTTGAATTAGTGAACGGTTGTGTCCTGCTGAGAGACCCACAATGTCAGCCCTGCTTAATTGTTGTGAGACATTATTTTTTCCATCCATCCCTTTTGGTGTGTTAAGTGGATGAAAAGAATAATGTGGGTGGTTAGCAGGTGCTCTGGTGTAATTTGCTCTTTTTTTGTCCTATCAAACATCTATTATCCTTATCTCTCTTTCTTTTATTTTTATGTTACTATCACTTTCTAGTAACACCTCTAATCTTCTGAACTTATATGGTCTATTTGTGTTGCATGTACCGTTAAACTTTTTTTTTTTAAGTGGAAGATTTGTGTGTCCATTTTTATAGTTTGTTTTTTTTGCTTTTTTTTTTTTTTTTTTTTGGCCACTGAAATATGGAAATTATTTGTTATTTGTGAGAGTACTCAGAGGACAATTCTGATAGGGTCTTCTTTTTATGCCCACTCTTGTTTCCGTCTCTTTTGTCTTGCTCTTTCCCAACACTATATGACTGTAATCATGTCAGGTGTTCTTCTCCTTCCTGAAACTAACCTACACGTAGTCAATATTTCCGTATTTCTCAGTCCCTATAAGCTTTTTTGTTTCATCTTCCCTGCCCAGAGTGTAAATGTTTCTCCTCCAAACAACGCTGTGAGTGTGGATTTCCGTCCATTCAAATTGCAGCCAGATGGTAGTAGGCCCACCACAGTAGCCCACATCACATTCAGAGGTGAGTCTTAGCACATACTGTTTGGTCAAAGTCAATTTTAATAAAATTGAAAGCAGAAGTCGGGTTAAGGCGACATTGTAATAGAGTTAATTTATGATGAACAAGGGTAGTGTTTGTGCTTGTTTAATGTAAATGTAAAATGTTATTTGAAAATGTTTCACTTGGTATTTTTATGTTTGCATATCGTCCCGTTGAAGAAAAAAAGGAGGCGATGAATGTGACAAAAAGTTTTGACGTCTTCAGAAATATTTTTATTGAGGCTGTGTTTGTCACGATGTTAAAAGATAATGGAGGGCTCTTCTTTACTATATCTATACATCTTTTTACTGCAAAACTTTTATTCCCAGAATGACAAATCAAATTAATTCTCTTTTGTTTGTTTATTTTCTTCACAGCGGTGAAAGCTTTACAGTCAAAACAGTGGTCAGGAAAAATAGTGATAAAAACAAAAAATAACATTCAGAGATTGGTCATTCCATACCAAGCCAATGTTCTTCATGGGTGAGTATAAAACTGAAATGTTTTTGAAAATATTTGGTGTCAGGTCTCCCCCTTGCAAAGTTCCCTTTCAGATGTAATATTTCCCTTGTCTTTGCAAAATTGTAAGCAAAGCTGATAAAAAAAAAAAACTCTTTATGTCCCTGCTTTCCCCTCTAGGGAAACGTACTGGAATTATCACCGAACACAATGAAATTGTGAAATACAAGAAAAAAAGCAATAATTTTGACTGTTCTCTATGGTAAGGGGAACTCGCAGGGTAATTTTTGTCCAGCCTTGTTTGAAAGTTTTCTCTTGTTGATTGTCATTACAAAGGTTGTTTAAAAAAGATATTTTGGTACCGGTAAACCTAGACCATCTGTTGAGAATCACATGTGGTTTGCCGCAACATTTAGTAGAAAGGACCCTTTTAACTTATTTTAAGAATTGGGGTCAAAACTTTACTGTTACCATATATTTTTTGTGTGGAGGAGAATGCATGATAGCCACGTATCCAGTGGAATGTTTTTTAAAACTGCTCTTCTGCTTCCTTTTTTTCCTCCAGGTCACTGGTATACAATGTGAACACCACACACTTTTTCAGCGCCAAAGCTTTGTGGAATGTGACTCGACCCATGGCATTCACCAACACCTTTAATTTCTCCGTGGTCATCTACAATGTCAGCTTACCGTCAGAGGTCTCCTCGTACTTTACTGTAAGTTGCCCCCCTTTTTTCAGAATACATTTGGAATTGTTCATGACGGCCGCCCATTGTCATGGAGAAAAGTGATTGTCTTAGGTGGAAGTCTCGGATAGTGTCCCTACAATATATTTTTACAAATGCGAAAGAGGTGGAATAAGAAGTGGTCCTATGTACTGTTGATTGTCTTGGACAGGTAGCCGTTACAGCAGATGCGACCGTTTTAAAAATATTTTGCGCTCCCCCAGTTAGAAACAATTTTGGTAATTTTCAGGAGGGGGCTCATAGTCCCCGAATTGAACAAAACATTCAAGAAAGAATTTGAAAATATTACTATTGCATAAATCTGAAATATGACCACTATTGTGCTGATTCATACTAAATGCTGCCACAACATGGTAGCCAACTGAGACGAAATCTTATGAAAAATTCCGAAAAGGTTGTGTTAAAAGCATCAACAGTCAATTATTAATGATAAGCTGAAATCAGATAATCAGGAGGTGTTCTCTGATTCACATGACATTTCCCACTGGGACAATTAATAGTAAATAATTAATAAGTAGCATTTGTAAAGCGCCCATTCCGACCCAACCGCAAGCTCCGTGCACTTTGCAATCTAACTTAAGTATTATTCTCTTATCTAATTTCTTATTTCCGTACTTGTTTTGTCTGTACAGATCGTGAACTTTAGCAAGCCTGTGATACTGCAGCCCCAGCAGAGCCTGGCTGCCTTCCTGCTCAAGTTCCACCCAAACCTCACACAGATCCACTTCAGCACGGTGCTCACAGTGAGCACCAATGCCTCCACCTTCAGCATTCCCATCATAGTTTACAACGGCCTCATGAAAGTAAGAGGCGATTGCTTAGAAAATTAAAAGATTACTAGAGATTACAGATATTTTGTATGTAATTCATGAATTTTCCTGATTTTGATAAATGTTTCTTGTCTGGTTATTTTCTTTGGATTTTTTTTTGGGGGGGGAGGGATATGGTCAATGTATTTTGATTGTGCCTGGCACAAAGTTTAAATGGTCACTTCTAGATATCAGTGATTCTTCCTCCGATGTGCATATATGGTTAATAGAGAAGGAAAATCAATGCTTTAGAAGAACTTTTGTATTGCAGCCAACTGAAGAAAAGTGACAGAGAGGCTGTTCTGTCTCACACGAGTTGTCTCTTGTCTTTTGGTTGTAGTTTACAAGTATTTTAAGGGCGCATAGGTATTACAATGCTCATCAACTACAGTAAATGTGTTGATGTATTTCTTTTTATTTGACCTAAATCTTATTGGTATTTCATAATCTATTTGAATTAAGGTTATACACCATCGACCAGAAAAGTTTGAAGGCCAGTTGGATTTTGGTACACTAGGTGTCGGGGAGACCAGAAGCATGATATTCACCATCCGCAATGATAATCCAGTGGATGTGAGTAGCACTTTCTTTATTGTTATCATATTTATATCTATATAACTCTACATAGTAATTATTTATTTTCATTGTGACAGGCCTCAGTGTTTGGTTTCTGGATCTTGTAGACCTCTTTCTTAGTTTGGTTGATCTAGAAAAGTATTTTGCTTTGATTAATTTGCATGTGCTTTATGAGATTATTGCTTTGTTTAAATTGTACAGAATTAATTGTTTGATGATGACTTTCTGACTGACTTAAATTGTAGTCTTTTGTCTTTTTAAATTCTTTTTAAGAATTACTTTTTTGCTTGCCGTAACTCAGTATGGTGGAGAGCATGGGGATGGAGAAAATTTTTTATGACCTTTTGCTGATGTTGTTTGTGACAATGTTTGTTATACTTTTCCTCGTGTATTTGATTTTTTTCCCCCCACAATAATTTTCTGATGAGTGACATATAAATTATACTGGTTTTACAAGTATTTTCTATTTTCCAGATTGTGGTAGCTCGATTTGAAACCAATATGACATGGGCTTCAGTGGAAATCTTAGGAATGGAGAAAGGGAATGGAACCACACTCACCCGCAAGCATAATCAGTCAGAGATTAACACAGACCCTGTGAGTGCATTTCTGAATGAATTTGTATTTGAAAATTTGGAATTAAGATAGTCTTTGATTTATCTGTTGATAAGTTCATCTGGTATGATACATTTTAGTCTTGCTTTTTGTTGAATGTGCTTTTGACTTCTGTGGTATTCTAAGACTAGCCATTCATGTTTTGTTTTGTATGAAGTCAGAATGAAAGAAAAATGGCAGACTTGTGTCTTTTGGAATGCAAAGTGACTGTTTTCATATCAGTTTGCTTGTTTAACTCGGGAGGGGGGGGGATTGTGATTGTACTTGTATCCTATTGCTCACTGTTTGTCGATAAATTTCAAGAAGAAGAAAAAACTGACAGTCTGTGTTGTTTGATTTTTGACAACTGGCTGATGAGTCTGTTTACTTTATTTTTCTTTCCAGTTATATATCAAGCCTTATCACTATGCAGTGTTCAATGTAAGCATTGTTGCACCTGGAGAAGAAGGGGCATATGTAGCAGATATTTGGATGTTCACGCAGTTTCAGGATCTTTTTATACCCATCACTTTCCGGGCCGCCGAAGGCAGCCTCCATGCCATTCCAGACAAGTTTATCTTTGAAAAAGTTTATCCGGTAAGTTATCAACCATTTTTTTATTGGAGGGGGAAGGGGGGTGTTGGGTTGGAAGATGCCAGTTGTAGGTTCTTCTTTTTGTCCTTTCTATCTTGCCTTTTTCCATGCAATAAATGGCTGTTTTTGTGTCAGTGTGCTACTGTTTACTCAAGACTTGAACAAAATCTTTTACCTTAGTTCTGGTGATTTCTGACATTAAATAAATTAAATGTTTTATGTGAGATTTACAGTGTAACTGAAGATATGAATAGGATGAAAGCTTAATCAGGATTGTGTAAAATGTGTGCTGAAAACTGAAAATGTCTTATATTATGTATGAAAATATATATATTTAATTTTTTAAATTTCATTAATTGTCTTATCTCGCTGTTGATTGCCTTTGGTGAATATAATTTCTCTGTGCTTCTTTACCTTGCTCTCCTCAGGGTCGGGTACCGTTCAAGGTACTCCAGATTCACAGCACTTTTGATGATTACATGGAGGTGACCCAGGTCACCTTTCAGCCAGCAGATACTCGCTTTTATTTTGTACCTCAGAATAGCAACACTGTGCTATTGCAGCCTCATGAACATAGCATTGTAAGTTGCCCTTTGGCTTAAATTTTTGTCCGTCTTACATTTTGTAAAGAATATTTTTTTCCTTTCTTTTTTGGTTGGTTAACATGTGTTTTTAAGTTTGTGGGATTCCAGAGCATTGATTTTATGTTTATGTTGATTTTTTAGAGGTTTTATGGTTTTTGGCGTCAGTGGCCTAGTGGTTAGGCTCTCGGACTCGCAACCGTAAGGTCGTGGGTTCGAATCCCGTCAGGGACCCGACGTTGTGTCCTTGGGAAAGGCACTTTACACGAATTTTCCTCACTTCACCCAGGTGGAAATGGGTACCCGGCTATAGACAGCGAAAGATGTTGTCAGTTTGTCAGTGTTTGAGCGCTTAATCAGCTGCTTCCACTGTATGCTTCCCGGAAAGCTGAGAATGTTTCAGAGTGTTCTATGGTCTGCTGGGGTAATAATATAGTGTAAAGCGCATAGAGCCTGCTGTTGAGTGGGGATATGCGCTATACAAATGCTATTTATTATTATTATTATTTATAATATAAGAATACGTTGCAATCAATTACACAGGGAGCAATTTAAAGTCTAGCCTATTACATAAAAGTATTTTGGATTGGAAAGTGTCTTACAAATGCTAATTGCTTGTAGTGCCTACAGTATAAATGAGGGAGTTTCCGCAGATAAAAAAGTAATTTAAACGTACCACAGGATAATGTGCTCTTATAATATGTGGTAGATGCTTTTAATGAAAGGGGGTGGGGGGGGGGGGGGGGGGGGGGTGATGGGGTATTTTGGCCAGAGGCTACCTCATCTATGTTCATGCAACTGTGGTTGAAAGCTCATATTTAAATTGTTCATACGCATCTTAATATTGCTTAAAAATAGTTTGTTTTTATTATGATGGGAAATTGCCCTACAGTACAAGAATGACATTCTTTACTTTTTTTGTTTTCAATCTCTCAAATGCCTCTTGTAAGTTTCTACGGTAAATGATTATGACTTTGTCTTCATATTGTGCTTGTTTTTTATCCTCTGTCAAACAGGTCGGCAAAATTTATTTCAATGCGAAATCAGATTGCAAAGACGATTGCTATGTTGGATTACCGACTTTGTCCCCTGGTATGTTAAAATAAAACTGCTTTTATTTTAAGGACAAGATTTTTTTTTTCTGTTCCTTTGTTAAGACTTCATGGCCTGATGTCTGACTGTTGTAGTTTCATTCATATATGGTTTTTGAACAGCTTGCCTAATGAACAAATTTTTTAATTTTTTTTGTCCTCGACTTTTGCTGAAGAAATTTAAGATAACTTTAATTTCTTAGTTTAGAAATGCTCAGAATTTTTATTCTTAAAGCTAATTATTGGCATTTGCTCAGTGCCTCATGTTTATCTGTGTATATTGTCTTGTGAGATTCGCCTGTCATATGGAAGTAAATTAATGTTACTAAACAATTAGTAGAATCTAATTTCTGTTCTTTAGTACTTTAGTAGACCTGTCAAGTTCTTTTTACTTTGTATGTCACAGGCAGTAAATCTCTATATTTGCTTAAATCAATTTTACAGTGAAATCTCAAAATGACTATTTTTATTTGTTTTTTATGTTGCATTGATTAAAAACCTGTTAAAAGTTTTTAATGCAAACATATCATGGTGTTAGTGGTTGGCAGGCACTCTGGTCTGATTTGTTCCTTCTTAGCAAACATCTAGTGTCCTTATCTGTCCTCCCACTTTTCTTTACATTTTTTTGGTCTAATAATTTCTCTAATCTTCAGTACTTATATGACCTATTTGTGTTGCAAGTGCTGTAAAACTCTTGCTTAAACTAAAGCAAAACATGTGATGGCTTATTTTTACTCTTGTTGTCTCCTCCATAGCTGGTCACCAGTGGCTGTTGGGCATGTCTTTAGACAAAGATGTGGCCGACACGGACCAGTACCTCTATACCAAACTACAACAGAAGTGGGAACGACTGGAGAGCTTGCAGCAGAACATGTGAGTCCCAAATTAGAGACCCGTGCTATTGTTAAATTTCTTTGTGTTAAAAAAAATCTTTGTTCTTGAAGAAAGAGGTTACAATGTTGTTTTTTGTTGTTAGGCTGGAAGGAATTTAGTACATTTGCACTGCTTAATGTATTTTTTTCTGGAAGGTGCATTGCGTCAAATGTTTCAAACTGGAAATCGGGAATGTTGCGTATTTCAAAATGAAGAATACTTTTTTACTTTGACATGTTAAATGTCACAGTCCATGAATTTACATACCAAAGGTGTTTCAATAATCAGTTTTGAAAAGAAAAGAGTACAGCTATATTTCTGCGATTCTGTTACTTTTTGTAATCATAAGCTCACAGTTGTTAAAGATGTATAATTGAATTAAAGAATCATTTCTGTCGAAAATATAGTACTATGAACTGATAATAGAAAATATATACTTCGGACCAGGATATAATTGCAATCCATCTCTCACGGGTAACGGTAGAGTGAGATGATAATATTGATATTACTTTCCATTCAAATTCTTTATGGAAATTACTGTGAGGATGGAATACAACTTTTACTGTTTAGTAGATAAACTCCCTGATGCACTACATTTATTTTTTTTTGTCCCTCCTCAGAGCCAACGTTACCATTGAGTTGGATACCAACCAGGTGCGAGGTTTTTTATTCTCGGCACAGGCTCACCTCCAGTGGCCGTCGCTGATCAAAAAGTCACGCATCAAGTACCCTCTTACTCAGATTGGAAACTTGACTGTGAGTACACACAGATTTGGATGTGAATTAATTCTCACTATCATCAGACCAGTGTTTGTGGAGTAGTGGTTAGGAGAGAGTTGGGGGGGGGGGGGGGTCTCTCGTGGCCTAGAGGTTAAGGTGTTGGCCTCTCATTCTAAAGGTCCCGGGTTCGAATCCAGGTAGCGACCGAAAAATTTTCTTCTCTAAATTTGTCTCCTTTCACCTCATTTCCTGCTCTCTAGCCATGTTCTGTCGTCTGCTTTCGTCTCCTCTTTCTGCCCCCACCCCTCACCTCCTTTGCCCCTTCCTCTGGGCTGCTGATTCTCTCTGCAGCCTTTCTACTGCTTCTCCTTCGCTTCTTCTTACTGCTGTCTTTCAGCCACACCCCTGATCTTCTGGTAGGAAAGATCTACACCTAGCCTTCTCGGACAAGGGCGAAAAATCTCGGAGGGCCCGTGTGCAAGTTGTGCACGTTAAAGATCCCTTGGTGGTCTAAAATCGATAAGAGTAGGCTTCGGCCGCCACCCGGGCAAAATTCAAAATTTCCTACCAGCTGAAAACATTAGGTGTGTCCCGCGCGCTCATATGACCTTATGCAGTTGCGAGCGCCGTAAAACACTTTACAAAAAAAAAAAAACATAGAGTTGGGGGGGGGGGGGGTGTTCGTTTGTTTATTTTTTGTTGCACACAGAAGGCCATGTGGGGAGTACTTTTATGGAGTATCTCTGTTGTCATGGTGGGATGTTGTAACTAGGCCAGGGCAAGATCGACGGCAAAAAGACTCGAGGCCTCGATTCCAAAACTGAAAAAGAATCGAGAAATCGAGTCCGATATTCGAGTTTGGAAGCTGCTTCAAGTGGGCTGTTTAGAGGCCATGACTTGAACACTGCTAAAAATAGCTCTTAAGATCGAGACCTCGAGTCTTGAACACTGCTTAGAATAGCTCTTAAGATCGAGACCTCGAGTCTCGAGTTTGACAGACGTGGCTGGCTAAGCCTGCGCGCCTGCCAAGACAAGTTGGCTTTCACGCATTTGTGTGTGTGTATCGTGTGTGTGTGTGTTTGGGTGTGGGTGTGTGTGTAAGTGTGTGTGTGTGTGTGTGTGTGTTGCCTCCCTTCTATCACTCTTGCCAATGCGTGGGGCACAGGCTCCTTCTCTCTTGCACCCTTTGCTTCCGAATATGTCAAAGCATGCTTTGATGACAAATGTTTTGTTATTGTCGACGTTGTGTTGTTGTACGTCAAAACATTATTACAAATCGTACAAACAACAGTAATGTGTTTTCCTGCTTATAAAAAAAAGTCCCAAGCTAAAGATCAACGTCCAGACATGATGACTCATTGATGTCAACTGAAAACACACAATATGATTTACAAAAGAATACGTGTACAGTGAAGATAAAAGTGCAGTGAAATTCAAATGCAAGCGTTCAATGTTCAAGACAAAAGAAAGAGAAAATGGAAGTGAATTATTTAATTTGGGATGGGCGGGGGTGGGGCAACAACATTCAAAGTAGCAGTAGCCTATGTGCAGCGTGGTTTCGTACTGGGCTACACGGTAGACACGACAAGTAGGCCTAGGCCTAGTTTAGCATTCACTCATAGCGGGGAAGAGGAAGAGATAGAGGAGGGTGGGGTGGGGGGTTGCGTGAGACAATTGATAGTGACTGACTGGCAGTTTCTTGCCCCTACCTCACTAGGCCTACGAAAGTTCGTCTCGGGACAGACCCGTCTGACGTTGAAAACCTTTGAACTAGAGTGTAATGTACCGCACCTATTATTGGGAAGTGACATTTTTGTTGCATTGAGTCCCGAGCAGTTGTGAATTGCTACAACATCGGTGGGACAGTATGACGTATACTGTTTCCTCTTTCTCTTTTTTCTAATACGAAGCAACAGAGCACAGGCACATGCAACCTCGATTCATCCACCTTGAAGTTGAAGACACAGTTTTGAATCTACATGTATCAAGGCCTAGTGCACACCAAATTCAAATAGTGGAAAAAAGACATAAGTAAACAAAACTCACAAAAATTAATTTAACTTGGTAATCGGGCGTTAAAATGGGTTCCCCGCGTAATTTTGGGTCGCTGATCACAAAAATCTTATTATTTCTTAAATTTGGCCAATATTTAAGAAGTTTTTGGAATGCATTTTTAACTCCGCATAGGCCAACATCAAAGAAGCCGCCTTATGCGCGGGATCAGTCCTGTCCAGGTGCGGTGTCTGTTTTGAAGCGAAAAACTTGACTGTGGGGTGGGACAGCCCTAGGCCTATCCCACGACACGACTGTAATAGTGCGGTAGAGATTTAGATTCTTGCCTCGATTCTCGGAGTCTAGGCTAGGAACCAGGCTAAAAAAAAGGAGACGGGAGGCATCGACCCTGGGTGGACTCGAAGCATAGAGTCTGGGAACAAGATCGATTCTTTGAGTCCTCATTTGGACTCAAAAGAATCGATCCCA
The DNA here is from genome assembly GCF_000002075.1 of Aplysia californica. Classification (NCBI taxonomy): domain Eukaryota; kingdom Metazoa; phylum Mollusca; class Gastropoda; order Aplysiida; family Aplysiidae; genus Aplysia; species Aplysia californica. Next base: position 870,886 of record NW_004797369.1, read on the forward strand.
GAGTCGATCTTGCCCTGGCCTAGTTGTAACCCTCTAAGCCCAGGTTGACCCTCTCAAAATGGGTGGGAGCAGTCTGCCCCCTTAACCCCTTATCCCCAGCAACCGCTCCCAATGGCTGGTGGCCGGAACCGTTGTGCCTGTAAGCTGTTGGCTGCTCGGGTACATTCCTTTACGACAACTTCGATTGCAAATAAGTAGTTTCTGGGAATTGCTAAAAACAGGTCTCTTTTTCCGGGCGCTCTTTCATTTGATGAAAAATGATCAAAATAGGTTCCTTTGAAATTAAACTAATATTAAATATCTGGTTTGTTTCTTCTACGCAGGTATCAGACTTTATTGTGGAGAACCCGGGCGACGAGCCTGTGCTGGTGCAAGTTCTCCCTCTCTCCCTGTACCCAAACCCTCACACCATACTCGATCTCATGAGTCACAGGTAACTCAACTCCCACTTCTTTTCTTTCTCTCTCTCTGTTGTTTCTTTTTGTGGTTGAAAATAAACAACAGGTTGGAAAGTGCTATGAATAGGCTATCTACTTTTCTTTGTTTTTGATGGTTTTTCTTACTGTGATTAAAAATATACAGCATCTGTTGGAGAGTACTAGTGGATGGTTGGTGGTTGCTCTTGTGTGGTTTGCTCCTTCTTTCCTATCAAACATCTATCGTCCTAGTCTCGCCTCCTTTTTTGTGTTTGTTACTCTCTTGTAACACCTGTAATCTTCGGCACTTATAAGACCTTATTGTGTTGCAAGTGCTGTAAAACTCTTACTAAAACTAAGGAGAGTGCTACTAATAGCTCCCATATCTTGTCTTTCCGTGCCATGTTTCCTTTAGGCTTTCTTTCTTGCTTCTGCGCCTTTCCGAATGGCTGTTGTGTTGATGAGCTTCTCATCACTCCAACAATCAAAATGTACACCCTGAGTTATAGCTCAGAACTTCATTGCTCCAGTATTTCGGAGGTCTTGCATTGTTGGAATACACCTTTACTTGCATGAAGTGTGGGTTTTCCGATTTGTGCTTTTTAACAACTAAGGCGTTATTGTTCCCGCAAAAGTGCAATTGCACTCCAGTTTTTAAAAACTTTTAGATTTTAAAAATATTGTCTTTAACTCTGTATTCTTTTTGTGTAATACTTAATCTTTTTAGCCTGATGGTGAAAGATTATACTTTAATGTTCTTCACCTTTCAGACTCGCAGAAGATCTCACTGAATATGTCGATACCGAAGACAGCAGTGCATTTTTGCTGTATGACTTGGAGCTCATTGGGGTGAGTTTCTATCTACTCTACGCCTCTGCTTTCATGTACCTGTCTGGAGATATCTCTTTAGGGGCTGAAAGGATTAGGAGAGATCAATTGAAAGTTTTGGACATCACATTGACACTTCTCTTCATCACAGTTTATTATGAATTTAGTGGAATAGTTACTTTTTTTCTCCAATTTTATGAAATTACATTTGTTACATCCCTGATTACAATTTTTGAAAATTTATTTGCCTTTCAACAACCCCAACCAACCTCCACCTTTTTTTAAGAAGAAAAACAGTTGATACCACTTTGCCCTTTGCGTCTTGGGCTGTGGCCTAGGTTAATGAGAGAATTTTTTCTAAAAATCGGATTAAGTTTGAAACTTAAAATGCGGGAAGCCATCAGCCAGTAGAAACCCCCCACCCCATCCCCCCTCTGGTTTTCTTTCCTCACTTGACAACAATGAGCTTGTCGAGACCTTTCATCTCGCCTTTGTTTAGACTATAATTGTCCTACAACCCCTGCCCTTGACAATATAGTCCTATCCATGGGCACGTTATGAATTTTGTCTTGCATTACTTTTCTTCTTCCTCTCTCTCTGTCGTCATTTTAAAAAAACCAACCTAACCTCCCCCCTCAAAAAAATCTCTTTGAAAGTGGTTCTAAAAATCCAGGAGAAAAGTGGCAAAAAAGAAAAGCGAAATTTTGTTTCTCCTTGATGAGTAGGAATTCTTTTTCATGGTTGGTCTTGCTACGAATGGTATGGGAAAACACTTGCCGTGTAGCTGACCGACAGGAAGCAAAAATTTAGGCCAACGACAGGAATAATTACGTTCCTTGTTCTTAACCCTTTTTACTGTTCTTCGCTTATCCAATATTGTTTCAGTCTATAGTTTTATGCTGTAAAGGACTTTGCTTTTAGGCAACCTGATTGGGCTTGTCGGTTTTTTTATTTTTTAGATTTTGATTGTTTATTTGGGGGG
>NW_004797369.1:873211-907875 GCF_000002075.1 Aplysia californica
GGTAAAAAATTTCCTTTAAATGATAGAAAAAATTGTCAGAAAATGTTTCTTTTGTGTTGTTAGAAATTCTTTTATGTCTTGACAGTTTGATTTTAATTTGTAAGACTGTCTTTTTCTCCACCCTATTCCTTCAACTGTTATTCCCTGTTGTGTCTGCAGAAGGGTGGCGGCACGGCGTCGGCCAACAACCTAGCCCAGCACCGCAAGACGGTGGAGAGCACCCTCGGGGTCATCCCCCACAAGCACACCCTGGCAGCCTTGTTGCAGCCAGGCACCAAGATCAAGGTCAAGGTCGGCTTCCAGCCCAAAGATGACCTTGCCAGATCTTCCCTGATTGTGATCAGGTATGCAGAATTGAATTTTGTTGTTTTGGGGCGCATTTTTTTTTTTGGGGGGGGTGTTGATTGACAATGAGAATGTGAGTAGGTAATTATGATATTTGCCTGCCAGGATGAGGATAAGAAATAAACAGGGATTTAACCTCAATATCCAGCGAGTAGTATTTAATTATACTTTGTTTATCTTTTGTGGCCGGCTGTAATTCTTCCAGCAAATAGATAAGCGGAAGTGTTGTTGGTGGTGGTAGAGGTCCAGCAGCTCTTCTTGTGTTCACAATTTTCTGTTCCATTCCAAAAGCACTGAGGACTTTACTAGACTTTGTGAGTTATTCACTATTTCATAGTTGCTAACCAGGACATAAAAAATGTACATATGTTTTTGAGGGCCTGAGTATGGAAGTCTGTATTCATGTAGGCTACAGTAGGAAAAGACATTTTCTTTGTTTCTAGTGTTGTTTCTTACAGACTTGCCAATGCTTAAGAAAATCTATGAATTTCAAAACCAGTTTTTCGAATAATAGTGAGACGAAGCTGATAGGTCAGTCGTAGTTGTGTCCATTACCATGGGTAACTACTGACCATGAATTTATTGAATGTTCATTCAAGACCATTTTTTATTGCATTTGTCTTGATTTTTTCTCTTTATTTGCTCGTTCTTTGCTATTAAAGACCTATCCTTTTCATCTATCTTCCTTCGTTTGTTTGTTACTCTCTTGCTACACCGTTAATCTTCTGCACTGTCCTGACCTATTTGTGTTGCAAGTATCATAAAAATTCTTCCTAAACTAACTAAATAAAAAGCTTTGCTCATGTTTTGATTGGTTTCAGAATTAATTTTTTTTCATTCACAGAAACAACCTGACCATAATAGATGCTGTTGTGGTTCAAGGCCAAGGTCGCAAAGGTGAAATGAGATTCAACAACAAGAAGCCAGGGTCGCACTCTGCGCTGACCTTTGAGATGACTGAGAAACATCTCAAGAATTGTGATAGTGAGTTTGTGTGTAGTTAAGACTAAATGGGCTGATGCTTAATTGGACAAAGAACTGTTGACAAGGAATGTGCATATTGTGTTTTTCTAGTTTTCATGTCTTGAAAGATTACAGAAAGGAATGCCACATGTTAAAAGAATCGTTTAATAGTTATATTCAAAGTTTTGCTTCATCTGGTAAGAATTGCTTCATTATTGTTTGTTTTTCCCACATTTAAAGTATAGTTTTAAGCATTTTTATTAAAGAAAGCATCTCTCCAAGAATATGTTTTCTTGTCCTCAGTTAGACAACTGTCTTTGTGTTGCAAATTTCCTTATTTACGTAGTCTAATATTCCATTGCTTTTTCTCATTCTTTCTCACAGCATCTGAAAAGAAAGCCAACAAGAATATCATGCCAAACTTCACAGTGCGGCGCCCATTCACTCTGAGAAATTCAGGAGAGCTGCCATTCTATATCCACGGTTTCAGCATCAACGACCTACCCTGCGAAGGATATGGGTTCAAAGTGCTGGACTGCTCAGGATTTGAAATGCCTCCTAATTCAAGTCGGAAGATAAACATTGCGTAAGTTTATAATTGTGGGGTATGTTCTTGAATATTAATGAGGAGAATATGGCTATGTTTAAAGCTGCGCTGTGCATTTTTGCCATTTTCACAGTATGCTCTAGTGATGTCCTTCATCATCACAGCATTAAGAAAACATACTGTTATCACACAATTTGAAATTAGTTTCTGTAGAAAACTAAAATTGTGGTACAGTATGGCTGAAGGGTGTTTGTTGACATAAGTAGACTCTACAAAAGGAAGATAAAAATGAAGAAATTTGTATTTTGTATTGTTATGTTTTTTCATTGTGTTGTCTAAATACTTCAACACTTTTTATTTCTTCTTGGTTCTTACAGAAGTCTGATTTGATAGTTTGCTCCTCTGTACCTGTTTATATATCAGTATGTGCTTTATACTTAAATAAGACTTTTTATGATAGTTCTTTTTCTGTTTTCTTCTCGCACAGGTTTACCCCCGACTTCACAATGTCACAGATCCAGCGCTCGCTGACCATTCACACGAGCCTGGGGCCTCCAGCAGCAGCGGCCAACTATTCCCTTCAGGCCATGGTGCCATACGACCTCTTGTCCCAGTGCTCGGCAGCCCTGCCTCGGCCCAGCTGGGAGCCATTGCTCTATTACTTTGTGGTCTGCCTCATGGCTTTCATCGTCTGCTGCATCCTGGTTTTGGCCTATTTCGAGTCAGACAGGGTCATGGCAGAGTACATCCGGCGCAAACTCAAGGTCAGCAACGGCACCCAGACTTTCGAAAAGGGCAAGGTCTTTGACCTTCGCTCCATTACTGGGCTGGCGGCAGGCGGCGTGGCTTCGACAAGTCAAGCAAATGCAGCTGCTGTAAAAGCTGGATTTTCCGGTGAGTTGTGACCTTATGCGCGAGTAAAATCGGTTTGAACAATTGGAACATTGAATAATGTGTGATTTGATTCTGTGAAAGTTTGCTCTCACTTCCTGCATTGAGATTAAATTGACACATTCTTCTGTTACACCTGAAAATAAGTGCAAAAAGTAATTCCTTTTTAGTTCTTTTTTGACATAGTTGTAAAGCACATTGAGCATGTTTAATTTTTTGTTATTATTATTATTATTATTATATTATCCTTGACATCGTTAGTTGATTGCAATATAAGCACGTGACCTTGCCATAGTGCCAAGCTTTATGTTCATAGAAAGTGTTACTTTCTCTGTGTACTGTATGGATAGATGTGTTTTTGCCTGTATTTATTGGTGGATACATGCAGGTGGTTGGAGGGTACTGCTGTAAGGTGCACTTTGTTTCTTTCTCTTTGTCGTTTCTATTTGTCTGTCTTTCTTTTTTCCTACTAGTGCTTTGTGGCCATTATCATTTTATGTGCTTCTCTCTAACCACATTATACAAATGCTCAGGAGTTTTGGCATAACATTTTTATTTGTCTTTCACTCTTTTCAGCTCCAAACCAGTGCGCTAATGGAAGACCTGCAGGTGATATGAATGGCCATGCCTCAGAACTGAGAGATTCGGGCGGACTAGATAATCACCTGAACCACAGCAACAACATTCAGAAGGCTTCAGCAGCTACCCTGGCTGCCATGTCTGCAACCACCAGCACTTCCTCTACCAACGGCAGCAGAAACCGGCGTACCTTCCTCGGCAGCCTAATCAAAATGATAAAGTCCATGTCTTTGGTTAAGTATTTCAACTCATCCAAGAAAGCCCCACCTCCTCAACAAGAAAAACCTGTTTTAAAAGAAGCGGGCACCTCGCTTCCGACCCCGGTACAGAGGGTCTCTTCAGCACCGTCCAGTAAAACTCCCCCTGCCCTAGACGCATCTTCAAACACGATGGTCGCGGGCAGCTCGACAACCACAGCTTCCTCCTCATCCCAGGAGTCGACAGCTGTGCTCTCCGAGAAATCCATTCCCAACAATTCTAACCACTTTTCCAACCGTGGCCGGAAAGGCCGGCTTAACCACAGGCGCCAGATCGTGGTGGAGGCCTCGGGCGACACCAGCAGCAGTGGTGGTGGAGGCAGCGCCAGCACCGACCACAGTTCTCGCAAGCTGAAGGAGAACAAAGACCCGGCACCACCTGCAGAGGCCGTGGCAAAGAAGAGCAGCACGGCCATGATGGACGATTTTGATGACATCCCGATGAGCAAGTTCACCAGCTCAGCCCTGGACCCCTCTGATGACCTGGAGGAGCTGGACATAAAGCTCGAGACAAAATCTGGTGAGTGCTCAGATGTTTCAAAATGATCCAGCATGGGAACTTTTTTGGCCTTTCAGATCTTTTTTTTTGTTTGTGTTAAATTTTTATAAGCACACCGAAATGAGTTGTGTGCATTGGCTGGTTGGTTATCTTAAGCAATATGATCCTCATGCTGTTCATCTGTTCTGATTTGTTGGCTGTTCATACTGTGAGGTTTTCGAGAAGGGGGCTCATATTTCAATTTTCTTTAAAGCACAGCAAGCATTGAAATTCATTTTACTGGCTACTGAATCTGATAATAACTTTGTCAACACCTCATCTTTCTTCAGGCAAACATAGAGGTGGTGCCAAGCGCAACAAATCTAAGAATAAGCCAGAAAGCAAGGACAGACTACTCTTCCGCAGGGAGAGCAACTTACCCGATGATGCTGACGACGTCTCGTCCACTACCACAGAGTCCTCTGGTGGAGATGTGGAGGATAAGGTTTGTTTTGATTTTGTTATTGTGGGGCTGTTGTTGTTGTTGTTTTTTTTGGAGGGGGGGTGTTGTTGCCTTGGCCCTTTATGTTGGTGAATACTGAAAAGCATTGTTCAAAATTATCTAGTTTATATTTGTGTGTAGATTTGGGAGAAGGGGGGGAATATGCTCTGACTCTTTAAACATCTGATTTATACATTATTATTATTGTTACAAGTTGTCTTAAGTCTTAATTTGATCTTACTTGAACTACTGCGCAAACCTTTGGTCTTCACTTGCAACGGGGGCCACATTTGGATCACTGTGATCTCATATGGGAAAGACTCCTCTTCAACTTATTTTTAGAATGGGCTGGCAAAATTTACTTTCACCCTTTTGTGTTGCTGTGAACGGGAGGAGTGGATGAATATTCAGCATTGTGCCAGAATCCAAGATGTATGACTCTTATTGCACATTTCATAGTATAGTAAGTAGAACATGTAATCCTAAAAATTTGTGGGATTTCCATTGATGTAATGGGGGATTGAAATGGTCTCTAATTTTCCTTTAATTTGTATTTTAAACATTGGATAAGCAGATGTAAAGATTACTTTATTTATCAGGATTTCCAGTGATTTTTGTTTTAGTGTGCAAAGTGACCATGTCCATTTTGGTGAAAATGCCAAAAGTAACATTACGGAGGCATTCAAAAGCTGTTGCATCATGTCCATTAATGAAATTCATGTGCCCAGTAGTTTTGCCACAATCACGATTCCCGTTGTGTTTATGAACAAGAGTTCTATTTTTCTCAAGACAAGGAATGTGATCATAGTAACTTATATCCTTCAACTCACAATATGTTTTTGTCATGTTAAAAAAATTAATTAAATTGTAATGCGATGCAGCGGGAACAAAAACCTGCGAGAAAGGTGTGAGGGAATTTCAGATTCTTGTAGACATTTTATTTACTTTTAATTCTCAGAGTTCCGTCGGCAATGACACCACTCCCGAAATTACAACAACCACAACCACTACCAATGGCCGAAAATGGCGAAAGAACGGTCACAAGCATACAGAACGCTTAGTAGTAGCCACGCATGGCGGAGACATTATTGATGATGATTCAAACTTTGAAGTCACCTCCAAGTCCAAAGCCCACCGCAAGATTCGAGTGAACAAGGAGACTTTTGGAGGGGACATCATGAGGCCCAGGTGAGAGGACTGTTGAGAACTCTTAGCTCTGTTTTTTCTTTTGGGGTCCTGACTGAAATATTGTTCCGATTTTTTTTAAACGTCATATTGTCACACTTATGTACCGCATGGTTTTACAAGTTTGAGATTTTTAAAAATTATATGTTAGACACTAGCCCAGTGAGTCACATTCAAAACAGTTTCTCAAAAAATTTCTTACTTATTTGTTTTGCAGTTTTTCTACAATTTTTGCAGGTGGTTAGTGGGTGCTCTGGTGTGGTTTGCTTCTTCTTTTCTATCAAACATCTGTCGTCTTGATCTCTCCTCCTCCTTTTTGTGTTTGTTACTCTCTTTGGCACTTTCAGGACTTTATAATGTTGCACGTGCCTTTGAACTCGGTACTAAAACTAAACTACAATTTTTTACACTACCTCGACACAACGTTGAGTTTTTGGGGGTTTTTTTAAAGTGAAGTGACTATGCTTAGAAGAAAAGTTGTTGTCTTTGATGGACAACTTGGACGGTGTAATTATGATATTGAAAACGCAGGGGGTGGGAGTCGTCATGTTAGTACAGGTGATTGTCTTGGACAAGAGGCCGTTAGAGCAGTTTCGACTGCACCTGTAAATAAATTGTGTATTTTGTACTTCAGCCTTTCCATTTCTTTGTGTTCAGTACCATTGAGCTGCCCTACTGCCTGCCCACGGAGAAGGAGCGCGCAGAGAGTGATTCTCACAAACGGCCCAAAAGATCAAAGAAACCGGCTCAGAAAGGTGAGATTTTTGTGTGGCATTTCAGCGTGTGTTTACATTGAATTTGTTTTTCTTTTTTGTTGTGGTTGGAAGGTGTGTTGCTACAATTGTTCTGTATGGGTAGTCACCTTTTACTCTTTTTAAAAATTTTTAAAAATTTTATTCTTCTTTTGTTTTTCTTTCGACTGTTGTATCCTGTTTCTATTTATGTTGCACGTCTTTAGCATCTTTTGATGTAGACAGATATTCCATATTAGAGCTGAGATTTGTTGTGTCTTTATGTTGTAATTAGCCTTTGTCTTGGTGTTCTGTAGGCCAGTCTTGCATGTGTGTACTGTGTGTCCTAGAGGTGGGCAAACTTGAAGTGTAGTTAACAGGTTGATTTGTGTAAAAGGATGGGCTTATTGCCTTCCCATTACATTGCAGGTTCTGGGTTTAGTCATAGATAATAAAAATATTTGAGCAATTGTTTTGGGGTTTTTAAAATTTATTCTGTGACTGTAAGTTATGTAAATGTTATAGTGTAAGCAGGAGTTGGAAAGTGAAAGATGGGGAATTTAACTTTTTCTTATATCTTGTGTACAGATCCGATCATTAGGCAAAACAAGGAATACATTCTTGCCCGCCTCTACTGTGTTGCTAACATGAGAGATTGGAATTGTCCCCCTTTTCCCTGTAAACTTTCTTTCAGTGTTCTTTGCTGTGTCTTTTTATTTTCACTCCTGTTGGTCAGTTTTCTTGATAATGATCACTTTCGAGGGGAATTTTTGTGCACATCTTTGTTTTGTAGTTATTATTGTTTGGTGTTTTTTAAAGAATCTCATGCCACCTTTCTAAGTGATGGTGGTGGTGTGTGTGTGTGTGGGGGGGGGGTTGAGTTAAAAATCTTTATCATTTTCAATGTTCACTTTTGCATGAAAATGTTGTACTGCTGAAAGTTTGCGATATAAATTAGTTCGTTCACATATTGAGCATCAGGTTTTTGTATTTTTATATTTTGTAATCCTAAGTATTTTATGCTTTGCATTCTAATTGTCTTCAGCAATTCTATTTTTTCTTTAAATACTCCCTAATTTATCTGTTTTGTTCCTTTCTATCTGCTGTCTACTTATAATGTTCCTTTCTAAAAACTCAGAGTGATTTACAATGGAGATATGTTTGACAAAAAGCATTCTGTTGCCTTAGGATTGAGGTTGTTACCTGCCGCTGACGTGTTAACTTTTTGATGGAAAAGTTGGGAAAGTGATCAGGATGTTGTTAGTTGACCTTTTTTTGTTCTAAAATATATATATATGCATAACTGCTGAAAATACAATCAGTTATTATAATTGTTTAAGATCAACTTTTAGAGAAGTTAGTTGTAGTTCTCTGGTTCAAGAAGAAGTGAACTAGAAAAATTAGTAATCATATTCAAAGAACATTGATGAAGGATTACATATTAGACCAAAGAACATCAATAAAGGATTACACATTTGATAAAAGAACAAAGATGAAGGATTAGATCAGGGGTTAACGAAATCAACATTTTGTTTTTTTCGGGTTGTTGGATATATGGGTGTGAAGTGTACAGGGTTTTTTTTTGGGGGGTTGCTCACATTGAAAATGTTTTGTTGAAAGTCAGAAAGTATTACCGTTGTGTGTGAAATGGTTTGAATGAAAGGGCATGGAAGGTTGGTTTTTTTGTATTTAGTTTTTTTCCTCCTAGTCAGGAAACAAAAGTCTCGGTTTTTGTGCGTTTTGTTTGGATATGAATTTGATAAGGGACATGCTTATTTCTTTGGATTGTCTCTTTTTTTTTTTTTTCATTCTTTCAAAATTTCTGTAACTGGAATTCAGCCTTTTTTCTCCTCATTCCTTATTCTGCTATTCTGAGTGAGGTGAATCTGTGGCAGACAACCAAAAAAAACAACCTTTTTAGCCTTTCTCTTTTCCATCATTTTACTTTTTTTCATTTTTTAAAAACTTTCCTATAACAATTTCCAGCCATTTTTCGCCTGGTCCCATAATGGATTTATTTTTATGGTGGATGAGGGCGACATTTTTTTCTGGCTGACAAACTTCGTAGTTGCTTGCAAATGTTTGTGTCGTAATGCTTACGTATGGTCAGTTTTGGGTTACCAACCAAGTCTGTTCCTTTCTTGTTGGCTGTCGTGCTAGGTGACTCCCCAGTTGCATCATTCCCCTCGTTGGCTGACGGCGCCACGGATGGCTCATCTGACACGGGCAGAGAGTCTCCACCCCCAATCTGGGATGAGCCCGTTCAGTTTGATCATGAGTTCATGCCCGGTTAGCTCTCTCTTCTTATTTTCTTTTTTTTTCTTCCTAAGCGTACCTTTTTTTGTTTTGTTTGTTTTGGATTTTTTAAAGGTCAAATCTTAATTTTATTTTTTTCTGTGGCGCTTATGATTTGGTTCTCCCTATTATTTTGTCTGCATTTTTCCGTTTCCCTCTATCCTTATCCCTTCAGTAGTTTTGGTTCCCCCCCCCCCCATCTTTACTTCTACCTTCCTTCTCCGATCACACGTTATAATTGCTTTCATCGTTGTAGTCGATGCTTTGTGTATGTGTTGGCTGTGGATTGTGTTTATTTTGCACCGGCTTCTCTCTCTTTGCTTGTGAATGAGAATGAACGACATTTCATGGATACAGGAGATGGGAAGATGACAACTATACATGTCTATGTTATGTTGATTAATAAAATCCAGCATTTTTGTATATTGTCATTAATTATTTAGCGCCAAATTTCTTCGTCCCTGTTCCTCGTCATAGTAATTTCTGTGTGCCTAATGTTTATATTTTCAGGGAAGACACCAAATTTTGTTTACCATTTTCTCACAAATTTTACCTCTCACACCGGGGGGAAACCTACCTCCTTCAATCACAGATATTTCAAGTTCTATTAAAGATATGGGGGGTTTTTTTCACCCAATGCAAGACAAATGAACAAGCTTTAAGATGATATTAATTACACTGTATGCCCAAGAATTGGCAAGTACCTGATTTCACCTCGTCACGAAACAATTGAGTCTGTCCTTCCGATAGAAGTTGCCAGCTTTGTCTTTTACTGTTTTTCTGTGATTTGGAGTTTGGGAAAAGGTGGCTCGATTCTCAGGGTTCACACCCTTCCTTAAAAGTCTTTGATTTTTGTCAAAACCAAATTAGTAACAAGTATTGAGTTTAAAATTCCTTGATTTCGAAAATTGTGTCTAAAGTGTAAAAAGTCCAATATTTAGTATAAACTGGAGATGAATTAAGACAGTGCTATTATTTATCTTGCTTTATGTAATGTTGAGGTATTGGAGAATGCAGTTTTCAGAAGATTAGATTTTCCCCAGTTGTGGACCAGAAGGACTTGTCAAAAATGTACATTAAATTATGGAGCCAATGAGATCGCTTAACCTGGAAATAGTATTAATAATGATATGTCAAATAAACATAATTTTTTTGGATGGTTGGAGAACGCCACTTATCGTCTCAGAACTATTTTGTACAAAGTGTACTTAAGTAAAGAGTTACAGGCACTTTAGATTATCATACCGATAGGCTTTTCTTTTACTTTACTCAAGGGAAGGAAAGAATTTCAAATTCTGCCGGTGTTCTTTCTGTTCTGCTTTGAGAAAGTGTGTGGTTCTTGTGGTTGGCTTTTGTTTCGTTATCCCTATCATGCTTGTTCTCTTTCAAACACCCTCATGCACACTCACACTCACCAACACACACACACACACTCACCAACACACACACACACACTCACCAACACACACACACACACTCACCAACACACACACACACACACTCACACACACACACACTCGCCTTGTCTCTTTTAATGTAAAATGATTATCTTAGTAGTCAACTGGACTTTTGGGAAAAGATTATGAAGGTGAAATTTGAAGTGGACATATTTTACTTACTCTTAGTAGTCACATAACTATTTTGAATATTATTTTGCTTCCCCCAATCCATCATTTTCCCAGACCATGCTAGAATGTTTCATTGTAATATGCACTTCTTGTACATTTCACTGCTCTTACTTAAGTCCTCATCTGCCAAGCTTGCTATTTTCTCTTTGCATTTGGGTCAGCATTTTGCTTCTTTGGTTTCTTTGCTTTGTATCTGTTTCTTATTAATCATTGTCCATTGTAGTGGAAACGGAAATTCTTATTAACTTAGGCCAACAGCGGCACTGACGGTATAATTTTATTTTTGCCTTTTAAATTGACAGTAAAAAGCATATTGTTTATCAGAATGTGAAGTGAAAATATTCAGCACCATTAAATAGAGAATGCCCATGCAGAAGAATTCAAAGAAACTCATTCGTCCACCCTCCCCCCTTTGCTTTTTCCCTGAAAAATGAGTAATGGTTGGTTTAATTTCCATTTTTCTTCAAATTGAACTTGTACCCTGCTTGTGCAGGCAGTACAAGATTTTTATATCTGTTGTTGTTTTTCCTAAACCCATTCCCATCCCACACCTTTCCTTTCCTGTGCCCTTTTTTAAAAAGATTTTAACAGATTGTTGATGGAAACCAAAGTGAAATGTTTATGGAACTTCTCAATGTCAAAGTGTAAATTAGAGAGTGTCATTAGAGTTAAGAAAAGACGCTAATGGAGAAGTGGGAAGTTGTTGTTTGTACAGGTGGTTGTCTTGGATAGATGGTCGTAAGAGCAATTTTGACAATATTTATTTTGTAACTGTTCTCATTTAATCCATTATATACATGTGATTATCCCGATATTTAAAAAGTATTCATTTCCTTTGCACACGGTTGAAGCTGGTGACTTTTCCTAAGTGCATGATGTCCTCTATGAATTCACAACTTTACTTCATTTTTGTATGAGGAATGTCAACCTTTGCATTTATTTCACTTTAGGGCATTCCTCCTGCAGGTCTGATGCTTTACTGCAGGTGTATGCTTTGGTTCCTGCTGTCCACTGTCATGTAACATTCAAGCTAAAGCGTCTTTTGCAACAAATAGATAAGTGCAAGCTCTATTATAGACCCTAGCTGAGGTTTCCTGTTTTGCTCGATTATTGTTATGACAGCGATTCATAGAGCAAGTCTAGATATTGGTCCAATAGAAAAAAAACTAATACCTTGGGAATACACAACAGGTACTAAGAGTAAAAAGGGTGATGTAGAGAATTGTGTGCACTTTTAGACTGAACTAATGATTAAGACGGTGTCACTTTGACTTTTGCTTTACCATACATCTCTGACAAGTTTACATAATGCTTGTAGTTGCTGGCAACAAATTTGCCTGAGTGTTTTTGTTGACTTCCTCGGTTAGTGTAAGATGATATGAAGGCTCTTTAGTCCTAATAAATTCTGTTAATTAGTATTTTTTATATTTTGTTTTTCTTACCTGGTCCCTCTCCAATACCTATGTCCTTTGCAGGTGACCTCAGTGAGCTGTCCATACAGACGGAGACGTTTGCTCAGAAGCATAACCGTGTTGCTGGTGGGACCGGGGGTTCTAACTCTGTCAATGCGTCAACCGCATCAAGCCTCAACAGCACCTCCTCCCCATCTGCTCTGAGCGGGTTTGGGTCGGGTTCAGTTCTGGGCTCTTCAACTTTTGGCTTCACCCCGGACCGCTTGTCGTACGCACCGGGCAGTGGTGTCAGCAGCCGCAGCAACTCCAGCTACAGCAGCATCGTGAGCAGCAGCACAAACATGACCTCGGCCCCAACAACGCCACCGCCCGAATCCCTCAACCCCCGTGGATCCTCCTCCTCCTCTGCTGCCATGAGTCTGGGTTCGGGTCCAATGCTCCCTGGTGCGAGTGGCACGGCTCCAGCCTCCCAGGCCACCAGTGTGGTTGGCAGCCCGCTGGACGTCCACAACTCACGGTACGCTTCGGCCGGGTTCAGACCCTTCTCGGAGAACGGGCTGCCGGGCATTGTTCCTGGGCTGGCCCCCGCCCAGAGCAGCCCTCCCTCCACCTGGGCCTCGGGTCTGCCTCCTTCTACGTCAGGGGACGCCAGGTGAGCGGGGACTCCCCTCATTTGTTGTGGTTTTTATTTGTTTGTTTGATCAGTGGTGTTTAGGGTTTTTTTTCTGTTGATTTGTTTATATCTAAGTTGCTCAATTAGTAGTAAACCTGTTTTTATCTGGGGGGGGGGGGGTTCACCTTTTAATGTCATAGTAGAATCTGTCATAACTCACTGCCTACCCATGCTGTATATTTTGTCAAAGTTCTGTTTCTGTTGCGTACCTTTCCCACAGCCCCAGCGGTTTCCTAAATCAGAATTCTGTTATTACTGCGGCTGTATTTGTTTCAGCAATTTTTTCTTAAAAGATACACATTGAAACGGAGTGTAGCAGTGAGAAATATGGTGGGTGGGGGGCATTGAGTTGTTTATGTTTTAATTTTGATCTATTATGAACTGTCTTAGGTAGCCCCCCCTCCAATTCCAGTTCATATTGTAAGAGTATAACTTTCGAAACATAGATGCAGTTGTCATGTTGTGGAAATCAAAAAGTATTGGGCACAGTA
This sequence comes from Aplysia californica, assembly GCF_000002075.1. Classification (NCBI taxonomy): domain Eukaryota; kingdom Metazoa; phylum Mollusca; class Gastropoda; order Aplysiida; family Aplysiidae; genus Aplysia; species Aplysia californica. The sequence continues at coordinate 886,189 of NW_004797369.1, forward strand.
CAGGTAGTTAGTATATCCTTTTTCTCAATTAAACACACATTTTTCCTCCTTCAGCTATGGCCTGCATTCTATCTCTGAGAGTGGAGGTCCCTCTGGCTTTGGCATGTCTGGACACAGAGGATTGGACGGGTACGGCTATGGAAGTCCAGGTAAGCATTTTCTTGAGGCTGTTGTCCTTTCTGCGGTTCAGAATAAGTCGATGATGTGTTGTCCTATTGTAACTAAAATGTAATAATAGTTCTGTGAAGCCCGTCTGAAATGAGTGCTTCATGAATTTGAAATGTTATTTTTGTCAGGTTGATTAAAGCTAAGACATAAGATGTAATGGGTTGCTCTTTCTCTTTCTTAGTCTATTACAAACTTCTTTTTAAAAATGCATTCTATTTGTAGCTGCCATAGTAACATTGTTATAGCCATAGGGATTCCATATTTGGAGAAGAAAATTCATTTTGTATGCAATTTTTGGATTTTTTTTGTTTCCTGAAGGAGTGAATGTCAGATTTTGCAACTGCTGTCGTTTCTTTTGTTCACATTTCGTTCAGTTTTGAAAGTCCAGGTTCATTTGCATGGCCCTCATTTATACTTGTGTTACTATATTCTCGTGAAATTGAAATGTGTTTAATTATAGTTGCATTGGTTCTGACAGGCTAGGTGCCTCCTCCTAAGATATATGTTCTCAGTGTGTCAGGGCTTGGCGCACAGTGGTTGTGTTGCCTTGTCTTTAACTCACAGTTTTGCAATTTCAGGTCCATCTAAATGGCTGCCATACATGTTTCCGCTTGTTTGTATTCCCCCTTGAAATCAAAACTCTTTTTCTTTGTGAGTGGTTGGTAGGTGGTTTGCTTCTTCTTTCATATGAAACATCTTTCTTCCTTATCTTTCCTCCTTTCGTTTTTTTAAAAACTCTTGTAATACCTCTAATCTTCGGCACTTATATGACCTATTGTGTTGCAAATGCCGCAAAACACTAAAACTATAGCTCAAAAACTAATTTTTATGTGCCAGGTCTGAAACAAGACATTGGCATTTTTATGGTTGGTTGGCTGCCCGTTTCTCTTCTAGAATTGTCTTTATAAAATCTTATATGTGAGGCAGCATTGTGAAATCAGGCGCTGGTCAAAATAGTCAAAGTGAAAAAACTGGCATTTTCCCGCACATTAAGAGTTTTTTATAGAATTTTTGGTTTTTTGGCATACCACCTTTCATGCCCATTACAGAACACTTTTCTGGTTGGATTTTACTGAAACGGGTCGATTAAAGGCCAAAAAATGTAATTTTTCAATTTACACGGACTCTTGGGCTAAGGAAATAACTCATCTTTGGCGGCCATTTTCTCACTAGATTTACCCCTGGAACCATGTGGCCCCCACCTCCTTCATTAGCCAATATCTTGACTTTTATTCTAGATAAATGGATATTTTTTTCATCCAATGCAAGGCAAATGAACAACTTTTAAGGTGATAGCAATGACTCATGTCCCAAAAATTTACTAGTGCCTGATTCCACCACGCCATGACACATATTGTCCTGGTCTTTTCCCATCACTCATCCGCTCACATCCGAATAAGTTATTTTTGGTCCAATTCTGACTCTTTTGCTGTTGAAACTCCAGATGTGATGATGATTTCCTAATTGTTCCAACAGGCGAGGTTCCTCCATCTATGTACTCGATGTACCAGGGCTCGGCACAGGACGGCCTGAGCAGCCAGCCTCCTCAGCAGCAGTTGACCATCATGCAGCAGCTGCAGGTGGAGAGAAGACGTCGCCTGTGGGAACATCAGCAGAAGGTCAACAAAGGTCAGTTCACATGTCAAGAGTCTTTGCGTCTCTTATTGATGATAGTTGTTGCTTTACCTCGGTTGAGTTTGGTGTGCAGGTTTTTAGCAGTTGCTCGGGTGTGGTTTTCTCTTTCTTTCCTATCGAACATGTTATTGTCCTTATCTCTTTTCCTTTTTTTGTGCTTGTTACTCTCTTGTAACACCTCTTATCTTTGGCACTTATATAATCTTATTGTGTTTCAAGTGCCATAAAATTCTTTCTAAAACTAAAACCAAAGGTAGCTGTTGCTTTTTGTGAACAGTAGTAAGGTTCAGCATGCCTTTAACATTCTGGGCAGAATTATGTTTTTGCGTCTAAGTTTTGGCTTGTATTTGTATTTGTATTTTGTCTCATGGTTGTCGCATTTGATTGCACTTTGTGGTTCAGTCGAAATTGTCCAAGACAGCAACTCATCGTCAAGAAGAAAAGTGGTTATTTTGAGACAGATGAACATCTTGGACAGTGTTATTATAATACACTAAAAAGGCAGGTGGGAAGTTTAAGTGGTCTTTTGTCCAGTTGGTTATCATGGACAGGTGGTCTTTAGAGCAGATTCAACTTTGTTTACCATCTCTTGTCACTTCCCTTCCTTTTTTGAGAATATTGTGTTCTTGTTCAGTTACGACTCACTGTTGGGTGTTAGATGGCTTGTAAGTACAAATCTTGGTCAGTAAGATTCATTTCAACTCTTTTCAGTGGTGATGGAGCAGACAAACATCCTGTCTCTCAGGGGATAAATAATTGTCTTTGGTTATAGGCAAATGAGTTTGAACTATTTTTTTGTTCGTGGGTTTTAAAAATATTTGAGGCTACAAAAATATTTTGGTGAGTTGTATGACGTAGATTATTAGTAGTAGTACAGCTAATCGAGTCCTTGCCAGTCTGGGCGATATTGCCCACCATAGGGTAATTTGGTGATTTTGATGGGCAATTGGGATCACCTGAGTAGGGACAGGTAGTGATAAATTATCTGTTTGGAAATAGATGTCTGTGGGGAGTGCAAAAGCGTTATCCTCTTAAAAGTGAGAAAAGTGGGTGCTGGCTATGAAATGGTTGACAAGCACTTTGCTTTGATGTTCCATACTGTAACTCAGTTTTCCTGATGAATGTTTTCATTTTGGTCGGTTATGTGTCGGGGTTTACCTTTGTGCTTGTTCTCATCTCTCATTGGCACCAGGTGAGCTGTGGCCTGGGTTCGACACCCCTCTGATCCGCCACGACAGCCTGTGGGACAACGACTGCAACCCTATGGAGCACAACTCCTGGTCTACCAACACGGACAACGTCACCAGCCCCAACGTGAGTTGCTGTGGTCAAGATGAACAAACTGTGTCGATAGCAGTCTAAACGTAAACTAGCTGCGTCTGTGGCACCTTTAGTGTAACCAAATTGTGTCAACAGAGTGCTGTAATTGTGTGGACATAATGCTGTAAATATGACCAGATTGTGTCAACTACTTCTGTGAAACACACTCTGACTAACAGCAGGACGAAATGTTCAGGCCTCTCATATACTGTATTAAATTTGGAGGTCTTTTATGGGGGTTTTTTCTACTCCTCAAAGAACCTCAATCAAACTTGCTTATAATCCAATTTTTTACATGTATCCCGCCCATGGCAGGTCATGTCTGGTTTGAATATTTTTCATTAAGTGCCCTCTTTTTTGCAAGCTTTTTTTGCCCTTTCATATGATGGGGGATATCATCCCATGAGAGAGCTGGAAATATTGGTAAAGTGCATGTTGTGACCACCCCTGCACCCTGTTGTGGGTTGACCGGGTGTGTGGTCATGGGCGGCCCCGGACCAGTGGGTTGACCCCATAGAGAGTTAAACATGCTACAGAAATGACCCCCCACGGGGTCATGGTCACCACAGGGTCTGGCCCTGCAAGTCAAGAGGCTTGGATAGTAAGGGTGACCTACATTCTCATCATTATCATTCATCTCCTTTCAGTTGTTCTGATTTTCTGTTAACTCTGTATGCATTCTAGATTTTTTATCCATTGCCCTTTCTGGTGCAAGTGGAAGGGCAATTTGTACAGATTATTATTATTATTGTTGTTGTTGCATACAATATTTTGCACTCCCACACCATTTTAAAATATATATTTCAATAGTTTTATACGTCGTCTGTTGTGTAGCAGTTAGACTCTTCACTGTCGCACCCAGGAGACCCAAGTTCGATTTCTGAGTGGGGAGGAATTCGTATTGAGCATCTGTCTTTCTGCTGGGATACTACATTTATCTCCGCCCAGGTTGGCCCCCTTGACAGGCAGGGTCTGAAGCCAGCTTCGTAAATGATCCAAATTTTGTCGATGGCATAAAACATCTACATTTTTTTACTTTCTTAAACTTGATCAGGTTAGACTTACGCTTTTTATCAAATGACGTAAAGTTAGGGTTTTTATTTTTCAGACAGATCTCTTTTATACCTCTGTTTTCAATTTTGTTATTATGTCCAAATTTGTAATGTTTTAATTTTGTAGCTAAGTTTTAAGTGTATTGGCCTACCATCAGCAATTCTTTCCTTTTAAGCACTTTGAGACGAGAGTCTCTTCACATACACAGCACCAAAAGCAGCCCCACTTGATGAAATTTTGTTTGTTGTTATGTAATCAGATGTTATAAAGTTGGGTGTGCCTGATTGGTCTTTGAAAAAGTCGCAAGACTGTTAAAAGGCACTTTGCATTGTCTTGCGATGATGGGGGCTCTACGCGTTTGCAGGGAAGGGAAGTTTAGTATTTATCCCTTAAAAGACCCTCCCCTCTGCTTCCGTCTCAGGGCTTCTGGAGCACGCTGACCAATTCTGCGTCAAGCGGCTGGTCGTCTCTGCAGTCTCTGGCCAACATCTGGGGCAGCCCTCCGCAACAGGACCCGTCTGCTGGACATGGCAACTTCAACCAGGGCTCTGGCTCCCCTCAGGCCAACCAGCAGGTTTGAGCTGACTGACTCTTATACAGGGTTTTTTATTTTTATTTTTTTATGGGGGGGGGGTGTTATTCAGTTGCTTTCTATGGTTTTATTTTTGTTTTGTTTTGGGGTTTTCAGTGTGAGAGGCAGACCTGCCACTCATCCCGATTTAGTCGGGATATCCCGATTTTTTGCCCCAAATCTCAAGCATCCCGATTTTCCCGATTTCGATTGCGTGTATCCCGATTTTTTTGTCCCAGTCTGCTGTTGTGTGGGATTTTTCTAAAACCTTACTGTCTTCTCCTTTATCATGGGAAGCACCCGTTGAACTTTTTGTCAGTTTGAACTCTGGGCACTATTTCCCGAAATATTGATGCCGCATTTAGTAGTTGACTCGCCCCAAGTTGTGTGTGATCTTTGCCCATACTCAGAATTCTACGATGATAGCCTGGTAACTGTTACAATTTGGCACATACAAATAATCGATAATATTCGTAGTTCCGCTGTTACTTTCAAAACAATCCTTGTCCGAGGCCTGGGACTGCCCGTTCACACCAAACACTCGGACGAGCAAGTCTTTCTAACCCTTACACAACTACATGTAACCGCGCTGACAAGACTAACATACGGCCGTTGTTTTTGCTTTAGTTTGAACCTAGGCCTTCTCAGGGGAGGCCGTATATCCAGGACGATTGGCCTCGGCATTGGAGGCCTACCGCGTTCCCGGAGGGTAAATGCAAAAAGCGGCGATAGATTAATGCGCTGGTGTGGGTGATGGAGCATCCTCGCACTGTACTCACTAGACTGGCCTACATGGAACCTTTCTTAAATTCAATGTATTTTTGTTGTTGCTGCTTTGTTGTGAGAGTTTATCGGCTCTTATAATAAAGGAAGATCACATCAGTGACAGAGTGTATCAATTCGTCAACATGAAAATGAATTACGTTCGCATTTTACCATGAAATACAGACCGTGGCACACAAGTGGGATAACTTTGGTTCTTCACTTGCAACGGATAGCCTACAAGAGACACCGTTCTCATTCTACATGTTTAAACAAACATAAAAGAAAATTAATTTCACACACACACACACACACACATGTCGATCTTCAGATGGTGTGCACATAACTGAAACCAATCAGCTGTTGATAAAAAAAGACGTCTCTTACCTCTGAAAAAGTTACTGTTTGCATGATCAGGATGACAGCTTTGCTATTTTTTTTTTCGCCTGTCCTAATATTTGCCAACTGCATGAGCTTAGGATAACAATATCAAGATGGAATGTCGATGGAAAGTCCCTCAAAATCGCCTCCAATCAATTTCTGCAGTTTTTCTGTGGTTTCCAACAACAAAAAAACCCTACCCAGCAAGTGGTAGATCTAGAGTAGTGCAGGCCAACAATGCCTCTCTGGAAGGTTACACACGAAGTGCAAAATTTCCTCTAGCATGTGACAACATCGCAAGTGAAGCCTGGATGCCTGATGTGCCTTATTTTGTGAAGCTTCAAATGAAACCTCTTTCTCGTGGTCATGGCATGGGTGTGGCGAACAACCATAAAATACATTGAAAATGCAAAAACGGGGCCATCTCAAGTTCTGCTGAGCGAGACACGTGTGTATTTAATTATAATCTCTCTTTGCAACATTGCCAATAGCTGTCAGCTTCATTATATTCATATCCATTGTTTGATAAAACTGAATCGAACTTGAAGGCATCTCTCTTTCTTTAAATACATTCATTTCATCAATATCAGTAGCTCTAGAAGAAGCTGAACTTGTTGTAGTTGCTCTTTTTTCTTTCTTTTTTTTGGGGGGAGCTGGTGTGCCACAACATGATGGTGGTACTTCTGGAAATATTGATGGAGACTCTGTGGGCACTATAAATCTTCCAGCCCGTGTCAAAGGTGCATCAGGTGGGAAGTGCAGAGAGCAAACTCCCATGTACTATACATTGTAATCCGTGACATCTTCTACCATGATTAATTTATTCGGAACACTTTTGATCCACTGTGCTTTTTTCTGAATCTTTTGGAAATCTATATTATTATTTCGCTATCTCCCTTTTGGCTGGCATAACCACTTCTACAGCCCTATCCCCTACACTTTCTTCCCATGTTCAAATTTGAAATGTTGCTCACACGGTTCTTTGCGCTGAAACGGAGACGTCAGCTGAAAACTTTTTCACAATAGCATTAGACTAGTAACAATAACCCTCAAGATGAAAGAAAACTAGACTCGCGGCTGAACACTAAAACACACAATATAAGCACAAATTTAATCCTTAGAATTGAGTGTAGTGAAAATACATCCAATCAAACGAAAAAAACGTGTACATCCCAAGAGCACTGAACGAAACAATGAAGAGGCTAGGAGATTAGACAGACTAAACGGCTACACACTACAGACTACACACATTACTATTACAATATCGGCACGCAAAAGCGTAATGCAAAAATGTTCCACCACCTGTATACGTTTTAGTATTAGAGCATCTACCTATCGCCGCTTTTCGCTTTTAATTGGCGCTTTTCACATTTATCTTCGATAAGATAACCGGTCTTGAGGCGAGCTTATCATCATCGTCATCGTTATCCTAGAGTACTAGAAGTAGAACGACTGTCGCTCATCCGAGTGTTTTGTGTGAACGCGCAATTAGTCAGATCCGTTAGTAAAATTGTTTCAATCGCGCATTTGCGTCACGTGGTATGACATCGCCATGTGAGTTCTGCGTGTCGGGGACCGTCCGTTGATGGGGTCAACTTAAGTTAATGTATTTCGGGACTAATGGGGGGGGGTATAGACACTTAGACTAGAAGGAGTGCTTGACGTGATGCTTCAGGATTTACAAAAAATAATGATAACTCGCACGCACGCACACACACGCGCGCGCGCGCGTGCACAAACAAACAAAGACACTTACAGTGCATATTGGCCAAGTAATTTATGGACACCCCTGGACAAATATTAAGTCAGCTTTGGCAGTCACCTTGGTGATTTTCCTGTTGATCCCGATTTTTTTCACCAAATCCCGATTTTTTCTCCCCGAGATCCTGATTTTGAGGTTTCATAGAGTGGCAGGTCTGGAGAGGGGAGGGGTGTTGTAAGTTATGTTTCAGTCGTCTTTGCCATGTGGTTACTATGTCAGTATCATCGTCAACATGGCTCTCTTAATTGAAATAAAAACTGTACTTCATATTTCTGTCTGTTTTGTTCTCCTCCTCCTCCTCCTCCCCCCCCCCCCTCCCCACAACAAATGGGCATTATCGTGCCAATGCACTTCTCTGTTCTCAAACTCAAAGTACAGTGTTTTTCTTTCACTCAACGAGTTTTGTCTTTTCTTGTGTCTACAGCCGCTGGTTGGCGGAGCAGCCCCACCGCCATTCAACCCCTTCACGTCAATGGCGGACATCTGGAGCCCCACCTCGGCCACTGGAAGCCTCGGAGGCATGGGAGGCGTGTCCTCCACCAGCACCAGCTGCGCCATGCCCGGTGGAGGCCTGGGTGGCATGGGGGGGTCTCCCCCTCTGTCCTCCTCCCCCAGCCCAGGGGCCCCGGGGAGTCTCGGAGGCAGCCCCACCTCGGCCCAGTGGAACCCCATGACCCCATCCCCCTCCGCCCCCGGCACCCCGCCCATCTCTAAAGAGCAGCAGCAGCAATAGAACGTGAACCTAAGTAATGTGTGAACTAGGGGGAAACAGGAAGAAAAATAGTACATTGTTGAGATGAGCAAATATCAGTGTGTACATTGTTCATAGTGATGTTATTTTTTATTTGGTTTTTTTTTTTGTTTTTATGGTTTGTCAAACTATTCAGATGCATCCTTTTTTTATGTCAGTCCCTTCACTACAGAAATTTAGGAAAAATAATATTTTGGTTTGTCCAATAGACCACAAGTTGAAGTGTGGAGTGAAGAAACGGATCTTTATAATCACCACCTTGGCTAATCTGGTTAAAAAAACTCTTCATTCTTCATGGTTTGCATTCTTCGTTTCCCAATTTGGTCAATAGCTAGCCATCATTTTCACTGAAATAAAATCTAAAAAGCTGATTTGACCTACAATCACAAATAGATCTTCTAGGTTATTAGATTCAAATTGCAGTGCTTTTAGGTTGACAGTCGAGTTTTCCTATGCAGATTTTTTTAATGCAGCTTAACTGTCTCTGTGTCTGATTATTCATTCTTGAGCAACATTGTCCCTTCCAACAGTTTTATTGTTCTGTTTTGTCTTCAAGGTCAGAGATGATTGTTTATTTCATATGTTCTAAGCAGTTACTTTTGGAAGACTTAAGTCAGATGAAGCTCGAAGTCATTTGACTTTTTAAGTTCATACACATCAGTGTACTAAGTATGTATTGGATGAGATTGTCATGTTGGAATGTTGCATAACATGAAGCGGCTGTGATAATAATTTTATGTCCATTTTCTTTTCAATATCTCGTGAGAATGGTGAGAGTATGAGTTGATGAATGTCCTTCATGCAAGCGATTATAGTGCTTGAAGTGCGTCGTAGATAGATTTGTGCTTTTTGCTACCCAGAAATATTCATGCACGGGCAGTGCAGATTTTTTCTTTCACTTTCAAATTTAATTCTTGATTTTGTAAAAGGACAGAACTTGCGTATGTGCTTCAGTTCCATCAAAGGGTTTCCCCACATTCGTCCTTACTTTTCGTCGCTGGTCACGTGGCACTTCTGTTGTAACCCCATCAACCCCCAATTATTCACCCCTACTATCGAACTTCTTTCATAGCCTTTTCCTCATGTGTCATTTCACTGCACTTTTACTTTGTTTTATTCACACACACCATATATCTTTTTTTTTTAGAACATGTGAGTTGCCTCAAGTACTGTTTTATTACGTCAGAAAAGTGAAAGTCAACATATATTTTCTTTGTGCTCTGCCCCATAAAAGATTTTCAGTAACATTATTTGTTCATGAGTTTACTTGAGTTTGTGCCTCATCAGTTTTCTATTTCTGTAATTGGCAGAAAGATTGTGGACAGAAACTGAAGGTGCCTAATGAAATTGGGAAATAGATTTTGTTTCTTTTACTTCAATGCCTGTGTTGAAGGCAATTGTGTGAGCTGAGCCTTTACATTCTGAAACCTAAACAGAAGGAAAAAATAGTGGCTTGCTTTCCTTGCATTATGGACCGATAAGGAAATTTCAGATCTGTTTGTGTCTCTGGTCTCATTTTAGGGGTCCTGTATATAGATAATCTTGTTCAAGAGTTACATATCAAAAGTTCCGCCTTGAATGGTTTTGCGATGGTGTTAGCAGCAATGGATTTGGCTTACGCGGCGAGCTGTGGGTAGTTTGTTATTGTTCATGTTGTGCCTGTAAAGCTTGTTCATCCCACCGTCTGTGACTCTGTTGTTGTTGCTGGGGGAGCTTCTCTCCCACGCTTTCCTTGTGTAAATCAGCTCTCTGTATGGCATCGCTACTGTCTCAGTTGAATACCCTCTGTGAATTGATCGAGACAATCCTCAATGCTTTAAGTCTTGCTAAGTCTGTTTTTGTTTGGGGGGGTCATTGTTTGTTTTTTTTACGATGGTTTCGTTGATGTGATATTTTTCAAGTGCTTAATCCATCTTGCGATGTTAGTCTCACTTGCCTCTTAATATTTACTCACAGATGGGTTTGTGTGAAGGAGCACCATGTTCGCTGGTCTCTGTTAATAATAATTTTTTTTTAAATTATCAATCACTCAATCTGTACATTTTCTCTTGAAGTCGACCGACCATAAAGTTAAAGAAGTACCTGATACTGTTGGTCACAAATTTTTATCAAATATTCAAGAATTTTCGTCAATTAAATGAGAAATCATTTAGGTCTTCATGCAGCTTTAGAACAAATTAGAAGAAATGGTTTTGATATCCTTATTCAATGTGTGTCAAGAGAAAATATACGGAGCATTTAATCTTTCCACTGGCATACCCTTGCCTTGTTTCTTGGCTTTAAGGTTTAATTACTGTCCACCTAATGCAGATGCAGATCTCTGCTTTTTTTAACTCTCCGCCACATGTATCATTCTTAGATACTCTATGTTTTATCAGAGGTGCCGAATTTTGGTTGAATTCAGAAATATGGATTCCTAAGATTGTGGAATTTGCCCAACTTCAGGCCAATCACTGAAAAATTGTTGCACTTTATGTAAAAACAATCTTAATATAAAATGTATAGGACAAACTGATCCATAAATTTTTAGTCCCTGTGCATGTGTTTCGGGAGGCCGAAAAGTTGAGGATATTTTTGTTTCCCCATAATCAGTTGGCACCTCTGGTTTATTTTTGGGGGCTTTTTTTTCTCTTATTGTGCCCCTCCTTACATCGTGCTCGTCATGTAAATATTTTGATATTCTTGCGCATCCAGTAGAGCATGTTGACCTGTGCTAGTGCTTCAAATGTATTTGATGTTTTGCATTTAAGTAGTCCGGTCTTCAAAATGGAGTTAGTAACACGTAACACGTTACACACTGATATTTGCTCTCCAAATCATTTAAAATAAATCAGTTTGATCAGGCGAAATTGCTTTCTACTGAAAGTATTGGGTTGTGAGAACATTTAGTAATTCTTAGTTGCAGCAAATACAACTGAGAAAGGTAGTGATTTCACATTTCCTCAGGAGGGGGGAATGTATTTGATTGAGAAACACGGTTATATCTGTGTTATGCAGTTTCTAGTTTGAAAAGAGACATTGGGTTCATAGTGAAGATGTTTCCCCAAGTTCACTGGGGTTTTCGTTCTTGTGCTTGCTCTTCCCAGTACCCCACCACATCCAACCCACCCCATCCCCACCCCACACCTTGGATTTCTTGTCTCCCGGAAGAGATGGAAACCCCTGACTGTTCAAGACTCACACAGGAGGCATCCACACCCATCGGTTCCTGAGCAGCGTTGCAAGGATGGGCTGTAGAACCTCCAGATGACTCAAAAATACCAAATGTGACGTGATCCTGTTCTGAGAATGCACCACTCTACAAAGGCTGGGTTTTCTCTGACAGGTGCATTTACCAAATATGACAAATATTCTCCCAGATTGTACACATGACTCACTAACTGCGACATTACGTACCTTGATTTTAACTATTAATAGGGGTGCCACTTTTCTGGATGTTTCTGAAACTACTGCAACAATCGCATCAAAGCTTTGAGTTGAACAACAGATGTTTCAAACTCTTTAAGAATCTTTAATGGCGACTTATTTGCATGTTTGTATAAGACGTCGACCATGTTTTTTAAAAAGAACTGCAAATCCTGTCAGTTTTTGGAAATCCTTCTAGACTTTGCTGGCACCCCTAAATATCCGTACTGATACTAAGATTATTTTTATTTTGACCTGTACTCATTCTGTTAGAATGTGAGTTGACTTTGTATAGCTGTGACCAGTCAGCAAGCAATACAAGACAACTGCTGAGCTGCCCTTTAGCTGAATTGTGGATTGTCCACCTTTGTTGAGATTCCCCTTAGCCTGTGCAGCCAAACTAGTCTTTTTTTTTCCATAACACCCAGCTTTGATTACAGCATCGTGGGGGATACCACGTAAAGGAATGGTAGTGCCCTAAAAGTACGAGTAGTGTTTTTTTTAGAGATTGTTTCAACGGCATAGAAACCACTAGCGTTTGAGTGATGGCTTTGAGAAAAATCTTGATATTTGTCTTTTCCAAATAATAAGAAGTGAAATTAGTTGCCTCCAGAGCCCAAATTGCTCAAGACACAGTCCCATTGTAGACTTGGGCATTGAAAAGTTATGTCAACGTTAAGTATGCTTTACTCCAGGTTTTGCAAGGAAAGTCATAAGGGCTGTACCTAAATAGAACTGTTCCCCAATATAGAGAGAGATAATAGGATGGGAACTTGAATCCCATAAGCAAAGTATTTCATCAACCTCTCTGCCTATGTATTCTACCTTTAGGACCTCTGCATTATCTTTGCTTGCTTCGAAATATGTGCTAGGATGGTTTTGTTTAAATTTAAATCTTACTGGCATGGTGTCTTCTATTTTGTTTTTGTTTGGTTTTTTCCTAAAAGTATTTCTGTGCTTTTGAAGTGTAGTCTTTCCAGGTGTAGGCTTCTTTGTAGTTCTTGATTGAGTCATTAGATAGATAAAGTGGACTGGTGTGCTGCTTCCTTTGCTCAACACATATGTTGACATCTCCTCTTTCTGCCAATTATGGGGTAGGGTTGAGTTGATAGTGCTATGGAACATTACAGGAATGTCTTTACCAGAGATCAGTTATATCGCTTATATTGATTGGGTTGCCGCTCTTCTTTTTAAACAATGTTGGAGTTTAAAACCGTTACTTGACACTGTCTGAGAACTCGTCTTCAGTTTCAAAGGTGTTTTTTTTTTTTAGGGGGATGCGAGTTCTTACTAGTACCTAGGTTCTTTTGTGAGAGCAAATGAATTTATTAGGGTCAAGTTGGCTAATCTTTCAGGTTTTCCAGTCTTCATAAAAATGAAATCAGTTGGGCTTGTTTCTGTGCACACTGGCAGATTCCTAGCATCAGAATGTTAAAACCTAATGTTGTCGTCTTTTGCCTGAGAGACATTTTGAAATTTTAAAAGGAATACAGGTGTCATATAATATTGGGTTTGTCAATTAAGTAGAAGAAATTACACCAAGGAATACTGATGCAAGAAGTTTCCGGTTTTACCTTCAGAGTGGGTTCCTCACCTGTGGATCTCATTTTATTAAAACAACTGATAAACTTACTCAGTAGTATGATGTGTCAGTTTGATCTTCAAGTAGAATTCTAAACCTGTCATGTATACTAGATATTGATAATAATTGTTCGTTTTAAAAGCTTTTTCTTTTCAATAGAAAAAGTCCAACACAGTTTTACCAGTTGTTTTTTTTTAAGCTGCCATCTAGTTTGGTCATGTCATGTGAATGTAACAGCAGGCTTAAGTCTACTGCTTTCATTGTTTTGGGTGGGTTTTTTTACCACAGAGGTCATATAGAAATGGAGAAGGTACAAGTTAAGTAAACAAAATGACTTGTTTAACAACAATAAAAATCACAGTGATAACTCCATCTGATAGAATATTCAGAAGGTTTTCATTGCTCAAGTCTATGATTATTGTCTGCTGGCTGAAGCTTGGTCTCTCCTCAGCATATCTTCTGCGTGTAATTCCTGGCCTGGGAAGATCCAGTGCTCAGTTTTTCTGCCATTAACATTATACCGGTTGCCAAGAGATACATAGGAACACTCATACTCAATCTTTAGCAAGGTTTGCTTCACGTAAAATTATATTAGTTTTGCTTTACCTTTTTTCCCTCTTTGAAATTACTGAAGATCACATTTTCGTTTTTAATATCGTTTAGTAGCTTTATGTGAAATTTGAAGGGGTGAAAAGTAAGAACCAAAATAAATCATTACTATGACTCTCTTCTTTTTGTTCCGCTCGGAATTTGTTTTTCAGTTGTGTTTTTTCCCCCATTTTTATACAATGATATGAGACCTTTTTTTCTCTCTCCAATACATTGATTTTACGTCTTTAGGGTTCAGAATCAAATATTTTGGTTTGGAACCTGAAAGATTAAAGCGTGAATATCCAAGTTTCTGCTGCATTGTGTGTTTTATCTTATGACACATACAAAATAAAATGAACTGTTTTTAATGCACCGTCCAAGTTTTGTCACCTTTTTTAAAGAGTGTTTGGTAGAGGTCGTCTTTTATGTGTGTAGGTGGTTGGTGGGTACTCGGGTTTGGTTTGCTTCTTATTTCCTATCAAACATATATCATCCTTATCTCTCCTCCTTTTTTGTGTTCGTTACTCTCTTTTAACACCTCTAATCTTCATCACATGTATGACGTAAGTGTTGCCAGTGCCGTAAAAGTAAAAGGCATACTAGATTATAATTAAAGACATTTTAAGTGTGAAACTGCCGTAGAGTTGGTTCTTCAACAAGCTGACTTCTGACGGCTCCTCATAATGTAAAACATGGTCAGTACCAGTTGCCTTATTAGGCCAAATGTAAAGCAGATTGAGCAGAACTCCTTATCTGTGTGCTATATGATCTTACTCTTCTACTCGGGGGCTCTCGTTGCTTAGAGGTTAAGGTGTTCACCTCTCATTCAATAGGTGCCGAGTTCGAATCCGGATAGGGACATAAATTTTTCTTTTCTAAAATGTTCTCCTTTCACATCCTTTCCTGCTCTCTGACAATGTTCTGTAGTCTGCTTTCGTCTCCACTTTCAACCCCCCCCCCCCCCTCCACCTCTGCCTCCTCTGGGCTCCTGACTCTTTCTGCAGCCTTTCCACTTCTGATGCTACTCCTTGGCTCTAACTGCTGTCTTTCAACCACACCCCTGATCTTATGGTAGGAGAGACCTACACCTAGCCTTCTCGGACAAGAGCGAAAAATCTCGGAGGTCCCGTGTGCATGTTGCGCGCGTAAATAAAGATCCTTTATCGATAAGAGTAGGCTTCGGCCACCACCCGGGTAAAATTCAAAAAGTCCTACTAACTGAAAATATTTAATGCGTCCCGCGCGCTTATTACTTATACGTATGACTGTATGCAGTTGTGAGCGCCGTAAAACACTTACTGGGTACCCCCCCAAAAAAATATTCTCCCACTTCGGCATCTGACAAAATATGATGATTAGTATCCTAAAATGTATTTGCAAATACATGTACCTGTGAATAATAAAGCTGCTCTAATCTGTCATGATAAGACCTACGGAACCAAAGAGTATTATGGTACTTCAGACCCTATGCAATGCACTTTTATTGTGTGTGTATGTGTCACGGGGGGGGATGGTTATGTATAGTTGTTCTTTCACCCCCGTAGACTCAATTTAGATCTCATTTTGGAGGAGGGCTTTGATGGCGCCTGTGGTTCCAACAGAAAGACTGAGGTACTCAATAAAAGTTTTACCCACTCGGGAATCAAACTCAGGTTTTTTTTACTTTTACATGCGACAGCAAAGAGACTAACCACTACACCACAGACACTGGTCAGGGGTCCATATTAAAAATAGTTTTATGTGTGGTGTGGGAATAAAGATAAAGCTTTGAAACTAGACACACTTACTTTTATTTCTCTGTATACTATAGAGTCACCATGCAGAGTAACATTTCTGCTACCTCTCTTTGACATTCAATTGTCCTTGAGAGAAAAATGACCCAGAATGGGCCCCTAACCAGCCTTCAATGGCGTCCTCGTTGTCATGGAAATGATGTCCTTTGAATTATGTTTTTAAGATTATGAAACATTAAAAAGTCTGAGGGGAGCTAGGTCTAGTAAATAAGCTGTGTGTGACAGGATTTCTGCTGTCAGGACTGCTTGTTGTGCCCTGTGCGCAGGGGCGTTATCTTGCAATTGGGGGACCTTTTTTCTCACCAATGTTATCAGCAAACCCGGGTTGTTGTCTCCTGGGACAGATTTTCCAGGCAGTCAGTCATGATGATACCTTCACAATCCCAGAAACATGATAGCTTTACCTTTCCACTTGACAGTGTTACCAGAGAGGGTTCTCTGGTGTTACCTTTGCTTTCTTTGGTGAGGGAGAAGAAGGGGTTTTCCTTTGCATGGAGGACATTTTGTATTCTGGAACAAAATAGTGAATCCATGTTTCATCCATAGTCACCATGCTTTTAAAGAAATTTGTGTCATTGGATTCCATTCGAATGAGAATTTTGCAGGACTCCACCCTCTGCTTCTTTTGCTCACTTGTAAAAAGGCGGGGTTCCCACCGCGCGGACTCCTTATTCATGTTAAGATGATCGTGGAGAATCGTTTCAACTAACCCTACACTTATTCTCATTTCACTTGAGAGTGAGAGCTATTTAATACGTCGGTCTTGTAAAACCAGTTTCTTTACTACAATGGATACATTCTCTTCAATTACCACCAAGGATGAGTGCCCTTCACAATCTCTTTCCATCACCAACATTAATCCAAATTTGAATTTTCTTACCCAGTATGTCACAGTATTATGAGGACATTTGTCACCATAAACTTGAACCATTTCCTGAAAAATGTCCGAAGGGGATTTTCCTTGCAAGTGTAAAACTTGATAACTGAGCGATATTCAACAAGCTCTATGGCACAGCTTCAGCAAAGAAAAACAAACGTTTTTGTATATGGTTTCATTAGCCACGCTGACTAGTGCCTTATTATTATCAGATTTTCCCGAAAATTTATATGGTGTGTTCCAAAGAAATTGTCTAAAGGCTGGCAAAATTTCATTACTCTTCCATGATTCCTTCATACCCAGACCAAAGACTTATTGAACCCCTTTCGTAGGTGTAAGTGAACTTGTAGACTAGTAGACAATGGAACATAGCGGAGCAAAATAGGAGGAAATACAATGTACTTCTCGGTCGAGGATGAAGACTGATCCCAGCCGATGTGGATATAAGATGTATGTCCAAAAAACCCAAAATCTACCATGATAATATATAATATAGAATAATAGTCCTAAGCTCCTATAAACCTAAATTACTGGTTAAGTTGCATGGAATTTTGCCCTGAGCCTCGAATTCCAGCTCCAAGGCAAGATCTACACTTCTGTTTGTATTCTTTGCTCTTGCCTCAATGAACACTAGCATGGTTTCCGATTTATCCCAAGGTTATTTCTACAAAACAATGTTCAGTGTGAGGCCATAATATATCAACCGTGGGTGGCTGAAAAAAAGGTATAATTAACAAAAGCTGTCCTATTTTTCTTTCCCTTTATTGTTTCCTTTTCTCTGTCTTGCTTTTTCCAGGCACGGAAATGGCCATTGCTGTTTCTGCGTGCTTGACTTAAACACTAAGGAATACTCACAGCGCACGACTGCTTTCCACTTCTCTTGTTATACAGCATGTCGTTTTCTCTGTCTGTCCTGCTTTTAATTATTTGTTTTGCTTTTGTACTTCTGAGCTTTTCATTTTTACGAACATTATTAGTGTCATTATTTTGTTGGTAATTCCCCCTTTTTGTTGTGTCTTGTTTTCGTTCGTACATTGTTTATTTTGTTTTGGTTTGGGTTTTTACTGTGTGTATCTATCTATCAATGTGTGTGTGTGTGTGTGTGTGTGTGTGTGTGTGTGTATGTGTGTATGTCTGTGTTTGAGAAAGAGAGTTTCTTGAAGGGAAAAGAAGAGATGGATTAAGAATCCATAAAAGAGCCTATTGAACGTGACGCTGCTCGTTACTTCGCCGGTCTGCCTCTGAAGAGTTTGGACACGAGCGGTCTGAAAGGGGCTCTCCGCTTCAGTTGACAAGTTGTGTCTTGTTGATGGGTTTTGCTCGATCGTTCCCCCAGCCCACTTGAAGAATCTGCTCACACTACGACGTGCTCAAGTGGAAAACATTGGCGTGGTGCCATCCGATCTTTGGGGGGGTTTTTTTTTTCTTATTTGTTGTTGTTGTTGCTTGGTTTTGTTGGGGTTGTTGTTTTTTTTTTGAATTTTTAAAAAGCCTTCTATTCTTCCTCTCTCCTCTACGTGTGTGATTTTGTTTCCATCCGATATGTTAGCTGGAAGTTTTTCTTTTCTTTTTTTCTTCCTCATTACACGTCATAATAATAATAATAATAATAATAATAATAATAATAATAATAATAATAATAATAAAAATAATAATAATAATAATAATACCGTAATCATTTATTATCGTTATTGTTGTTGTTGTTGTTATTATTTTATTTTTTAGTTCTTCTTTTCTTCCCCATTACACGTCATAATAATAATAATAATAATAATAATAATAATAATAATAATAATAGTAATAATAATAATAATAATGATAATACTAATAATAATAATAATAATAATAATAATAATAATAATAATAATACCGTAATAATTTAGTATTGTTATTATTGTTGTTGTTGTTGTTATTGTTGTTATTATTATTATTGCTATTATTATTATCATTATCATCATTATTATAATTATTATTATTATGTTTCTTCATTCCACCCGTTGAGTCTTTGAATACACCTCCACGTGTGTTAGTATCTGGTACGGCAACAAACTAACAATTTAAAGAACGAGAGCAAAACATACTCCATACGAAAAAATGGTATACGTCTGGGTCTTATTTTTATGTTATCGCATGTTTTACGCGTTCATAGACTCAATTTAGATCATTTAGAAGGCGGGATGCTGACAGGCTGAGAGATATAACGTCCCAGTCGACAAACGGTTACATTCGATTTTTAAAAAGACAACAAACAACCCAAACAAAACTTTTGGGAAAAAAATCTGTACGGGAATCGAACTCACGTCTTCTGCGTCAGACCGTGAGGCGCCCAACCGCTTCTTTACCTACGCTGTTTTCGTTTTTTGTTGTGTTTTTATTTCCAAAACTCTCCGGACCCCCCCCCTTTTTTCCAAAATTTTCCGGGACCCCCCCCCCCCCCCCCCCCCCCAACCCAATCACATCATTATACATTTGTACTACAACATTGTGACAGAAGAATTAGATATAATTAAGTGAAGCGCTTTTACGATAATATATCAGGAAACTGGCGTTTTAGGAGTTTCTCACCAGTCGAACCTGTCACTGACGACCACTCATGGTTGTTGGGAAAATGTGGACATCTTGGACAGTGTCATTGTAATACGGAATGTCCTTGGAGGATCGTTTCTTTTTCTTTTTTTTTTAAATGTAGAAAGAAGTCACATCTTGTGGCGTCGGTGATGCTATACGGGGTGTCCATTGGGGGATCAGGTCGGGTCAGGTCGGGTCGGTTTGCTAGCCAGATTGATGGCGCAAAGCGGCTATCGTTGGACATTCAAGCCGATCGTGCCCGACTCGTGACCTCAAAAACAAACGCGTTTGTTTTCAGGCGACGAGACGTACACGATCGCCCCCGACCCGACCCCATCCGACCCGATCTCATCCGCAACGGACACCCTGTACATGTATAAAATAAAAACGCACGACAGGAAGTGGGAAGAGGTCTTTTGTAGGCTACAGATGATTGTCTTGGACAGGTGGTCGTTAGAGCAGGTTTGACAGCCTTTACAATTTACAAAGCAAATGAAAGAAGAATGGTTCAAGTCATTGGCTTGCTGGAGGGAGAATGCCCTAGGATTATGATATCTTTGTCAATCTCTTTGATCCGATTACAGTTTGAACGCCCGTTGTTATATATTATTACGAATGTTAACAAATATTTTTTTCAACGAATATTCAGATGCAATTGAGATTGAACATTTTAAAAGAAGTCATTCAAGCTTTTGACAAGTTGGCATTTTACGAGTTTGCAACAAAACAAGCGTGACGTGCTTTCTTCTCATAACAGCCAATTCGCACGTACCGAAGCCAGGATTCTCTTGAAAAGTGTGGATTCTTCTGCTTTCAAACGTGAATCCTATAACCTTTTATATTATTATTTGCGCTATCCCCCTACCAAAGCCTGGACATTTTGAGGACACCCCCCCCCCCTCTTTGTATTATCGTACAGTCGTGTGTGAGAATTCTGGCACTTCATCACAATCCGACGTTACAAACAGGGAAATGCTTTAGGTGATGTTGGCAATGACAATGGACTCCGTTTTATTTGTCAGACCAAACGCTGAGTTTGAAAAAAAAAAAGGAAAAAACCCTGAGTGACACAAAAGAAGGCTACTTAGGCCTACTGTTATGATCTGAACAGGGGCGAAGCGTCTATATAATCAAACAATCACTGCTTACCTTCCTAATTTTGAAACATTGTCGCTGTCAAATTCATCCTTAAACGTAAACCTTTTAAATTAAAAGTAAAAAGAGGTTCGTAATCCACAATGAGCATGCCTAACATTCAAAACGGTTTCACGGCCACATAAATAGCCTCCTCACCCCTCTCGGGCCACTCCATAATCCGTCGCAAGCTTTGATTAAGTAAGCTTAAAGTGAGGCTGAAAGAATCTACCAATACAGTTGAGGGAACATGTGCATAGCAGTCATGGCCGTTTCATTGCCACATATACCCTGTTCACCCCTTTGGGGCCACAGTTAAAATCAATCACCAGCCCTGATTAAGTAAGCTAACGAACACTGGTCGAGTCTACCTCACAAATGTGAGGGGAACTAACTCCTAACAATCTCTTTACTGCTGCATGTGCTTGTTTTTTTTTCCTCGACTTTTTACTGTCCTATAATCAGATCGTGACCTCGATTATGACACCAGCTCCTGGCCGCAAAAGGCTAACAAAAACAGCCAAATGTGAAATTTAAAAAAGTTAGACTCTCTGGTAGATTTATAACATATAGATCTAGTACTGACATCTCTGCTTCTTTGCTTTGTGTTTATGTATTAACATCTAAAGTTAATTTAATTTCAGTTGGAACTGATATTTAATAAGATACTTTCCCGATTATTTTGGCGGTTAAACATACAATATGAATTCCGGATTTGTTTTCATTTACAACTCAGTCAGAGTCGCCGCCTCGAGTAAGATGCTTATGTGATATCTACAGGCCATATAGATCTATATCTGGTCCCTTTTCACTTTGATTACCCTGTCAAACAAGTCAGCCTTCGCCCCTGGATCTGAAGTTGTACCCTAGTTTCGAACAAAACCACGTTTTGTTGCATAGGTTCGCAACTAGGCAACTGCACGTCGAGGGAAAAGATGGAGTAGGAAGAAAAGACAGGAGGGGGGTGGGGGGATACTTATGATAAAAGGGTTCTCAAGTGCTGGTTTTCTGTCTTGATCAGGATCTTTCACATCATTTAAATAAACAATTTCTGTATGTCCCTGTACTATTGTACATCAGGTCTTGTGTACAGGATTGCAAACACTCGGAAAAGGACAACGACGGTTAGGGAGGGTGTGCGTGTCGGGGGGAGGGGGGTATTATTAATATCATTTGAGATAAACAGCTAACGCTACACAATATATGTTATGCATTATATCGCTAGTGTTTATGATGTTCAAAATCTGAATTTGAAACTCTAATCAAAGATGACTTGATATATAATGTAAAAAGTCATAAAGTGTATATATATTATATGTATGTGTGTATATATA
>NW_004797369.1:909112-911857 GCF_000002075.1 Aplysia californica
TTTTCGAAATCACAAAAGATTTCCCTTACCGGGTCTGTATACTTTGTGACTTTGTTCCCGGTTACCGGGTCTGTATACACTTCGTTTTTTATTTTACCAGTCTGAGACGGATAATGCTTTGCCCACTCTGCTTTTATTTGAAACAAAACTCGCAGGTTTGGTTCTGCCGGCTTTAAACTTTACGCCATGCCGCCAGGCGAGGAAGGGGGAGAGGGGTGTATTTCGGGGGGAAGATGTTACCGCATCCAAGTGAACCCTTACGGATGGAGATGGTCAAGGTGGTGTGGGTATGAAATCTCATGAGTGACTGTGAAAGTGCCCTAGGGGGCGCTCTGGCACGGAAACTTTGACCAGTAGCCAGGCTCCAGAGGTGTGAAATTAGTTTGACCAATGGCTGCGCCCCGGTTAAATGGCCAGCTGAGGGAAAAAAAACGTTCCTCGAATCATAGTTACATGACAGTGAGGGATGGCACTGGTTGACTGTGCTTGCTACATCGGTGGGTGGGGCTAAATGTGGAAGCCAAACGTTTCTGTTTTTAATAGGCCAGACAGTGGTCCTATGAAATGCAAGCATTCGTGGCAACCGATCAGTATGACAGGCGCATGCCATTATATGAGAGGATAGCACTTGAGAGGTGTGAAGTTTTTACCACTGCTTGCCGACCGGACATGCGGCCCTTGATTCCACCAGCTGGGTCTTTGAAATCCTTCCATGTTTTACTAAATTCAAGAAGACGCTAGCTGTACTTAATAATGATGGCTAGAGTGACAAAGAGCAAAAAATAGGTCTACGAAATGGTAAATACATTTTTAGTTTGCAATACCTAAAGTGTTTGTATTTGAGAGGAAACCAAAAGGTGCCTTTCTGACAGTGCATGTTCTTTAAACCTGAATAATTACTAATGAGGCCTGTGTATTCAACAGGTTTTGGTCAATAGGCCGTAGGGCCTAACCTATGTACGGCTAGACTGCTATGCTAGCCGTACTTACTAGACTGGCAGGCTAGCCGTACTTATTAATGAAGGCTGAATTGCAAATAAAATTTGTATTTTAGACGAAACCAAAAGGCACCTTACTGACATTCATGTATTTTAAACCTGAATAATTACTAGATCTAACGAGACCGGTGTATTCAACAGGTTTCGGTCAATAGGGCCTACCTTAAGTACGGCTAAACTGGCACGGGGAGACTGTCAGGCCAGCCGTACTTAAGTATGTCTGAGATGGAATTTTCTTCTGAGCCCCTTGCAATTCCGTCTTACACAGGTTCGACTTTATTTACTAAGGGAGTCGTTCTGAACAAGTACTGAGTACTGATATTGATTAGTGCCCACCACTATAAAGCGGGTCAAACACTCATGGCGCGACGTATCCTTAAATATTTCTTTAAATGAATGTCACCCAAACTTTACAAAGCAGCTTGTATCCATTTGTATTAACTTAATTATATTTTTCCGTAACAATTGAGGCTAGATTTTAAAAACTTTTCTTCATAAATTTATGTAAAATACAATAAACCTCTGTCATGCGGAACATGGGATTGTTCACAGCACTTCCCGCTTCTCATACAAATTTTGCATACGTATGGCCTACGACACAGTTCACCAATGACAACATTACTTTAGTAGTAAAACTGGAAACAAGAAATTATATCTACAATGAACATATTTTTAAAACAAAATGTTCTCAAAGCATGCGTTTTATATGTAAAATGTCACGTTTAGAAAAAAAAGACAGACTTGCTTTTAAAAGCAATATTGCCCCGCTGCAAACCCTTTAAAATCGGCAGAAAATACCCACTCGGATTTTTTATTAGTATTAAGGAATTTTCCACAGTACATCCAACAGATGTCTACAAAATATTGATCTATTAGGACAAATTGATACAAGTCATTGTACAAAAGCTAGAGAGCTTATATTCGATAGTTTAGGAAATATTTGAAAATACGTTGCTCCACGAATTATTGACCGCACTATAGAGCTATCCTATAATGCCTGGTTTAGACCTGACTGGCAGGCTTGAAGCAGCCCGCCTCTGAATCATCGTCTAAGGCCCCGTGCACACTTATAGGACAATTCCCACTCGACGCTCGACTTCGAGAATGTAAATTGAACAGTTTCGTCTCTCTTCACCGCCAGGTAACTCTAACGTTATGGTATAGATGTACTCGGCGGCTGTGGAACATGGGGGTGGGGGGGGGGGGGGTGTGGGTGGGGGGAGGGCTGTTTATTGTGTGCGTATGGACTGATTGTATGGTGATTCAAAGCTAAAACAGGTTTCATCAATCAAATTATTGCAACTAATACTATGCAATCGAAGATATTCTGTTTAACAACTCACCCAACGGCAGTTTCGATCCATTGACCATGGCGTATTTATTATTCACACACATATTCATGAGCTTTGAATGCCAGAGGCTGGCTCTAGAAATGGCAGCCGGCACGCTTTCCTTACAAGTCGTCTCAATACTCAATATTTGTGTCACCACTATTGAAGCTACAGTTTAAGTTAAGGTTTCTCATATCTTTTGTTTCCTGTTAATGATATGGTACCTTTTTTGAAAAAACACTACCGGTACAATACTAGTTTTATGGATCAATTCTCGTCAACACTAAAATATATCGCATCGTGGTGAAATTGGGCGCTCGTCCAATAATTGAAATTAAAGGAACTGACATTTTCTGCCAGTGGGGCAATTTTTGTCGATTTCTTTCTCCTTTTTGTATGTGTGGAAAAGTGCGGCG
>NW_004797369.1:913137-914262 GCF_000002075.1 Aplysia californica
CCCCCGGTCTTTACCGATATGTTGAATGATGACGTCGCAGAAAAATCGAATACTCCCTACTACTGCAGTTTAGTTTTGTTGGTTAATTTCGTTTTGTTTGGGAGTGGGTTTTTTTTTCTAGATCTAAAGAAAGCCCAAGGTACGGGTGGGCTTTAGTCAATGCCGGCCAATATCGAGTAGGCTACCTTATCGACCTTACGCACATCTGGCTGTGACGTCACGAATACGAATTTCATTGCGTCCCTCGCAAACTGTCAGACAAGTTTGACGTCATTTAATGTGGAATCTCTCCTCAGTTTGAGAACTAAGCTTGTGCACTAACCCAACTTCACCAGTCAAGTTTATCGAACCTCTCATTGGGAAAACTTGTTCCCTCAGCAACGACAACGGCAACGACACAAAGGTCTTTGTGCCTTTTCACACGACAAGATCTATCTCTTAACTACTCTGAAGAAGAAGAACGACGCATTTTAAGGCCTCCCTCTGGCTTTGCTGGTAATACTATTATTCTTTAAGTTCTGCCTGTCACGAGTCACTTTAAAATTTAATAAGTCACCCAGGCTTGCTCGAAACCATCCGGCTCAAACAATCGTTTTCTCAACGTGATCGCTTTGTCCGTTTTTCGCGTCACTATGTTTCAAGATCTATCGAATAATAAAGACTGGAATTCTCTCTGCTTGATCGATTCTCAATGTAAGCATTTACAGTCAGTGCTGAAAAACGCTCTAGATGAAGACAAATTGACAATAAACGCAGGGGAGCCATCAAGAAAATCTAGGAATTTTTTGTCATCTCCGATTTTTTAAACAAAGAAAAGCTGAACTTGCAGCAGCTTATGATGGCTGGTATTGTAAGATTTAATCGATGGAAGAATAATCAAAGAGAAAAGTGAACAACAGAATCTATGAATTGACAGTTTGAACTGATGTTATAGAAGTGCAAAATACTCCAATTATATTTTAGCTTTTATTTATATATTTTTTGTTGTTGGTTATTTCTGTTTTGTGGTAAGGGGGTTAATGCTGGTTCGGCAACATGTTTTTCTAAATGGAATGAGATAGATAGATAGATAGATAGATAGATAGATAGATAGATAGATAGATAGATAGATAGATAGATAGATAG
>NW_004797369.1:916430-927770 GCF_000002075.1 Aplysia californica
TGTGATTTAACGGCTAGTACTTCGCTGTTGTTCTCAAAAGACCGGAGTTTGAATCCAGAGTGGAGAGAATTTTTACCGAGTTTCTTGCTTAGTCTTCTGGAATGTTCTACCGCTCTCAGCCCAGTTGGCCTAGACAAGCAGGGTCGAAATCTGCTTAACAAAATATGATCTAACCTGTGTCGATAGGGCGAAAAACACCTACATTAAAAAAGGCAAAAAAAACACACAAAAAAACAACCAACCCCAAACAAACCCAAAACATGGCATCGTTGTTTTTCTCGTTGTGGTAAGAAAAACGAAATGGGCTCGAAAGGTCATTTCCAATAGTTGCTGTTTATCTCAAGCCCAGTTCCCCAAAAAACTCCTTTCAGCTATTGAGAAGATCTCCCACTCGGGCAGTTCGAAATCGAGCGTTATTTCAAACCAGAACGTTTTAACCGAATGGACGAGGTGAACGAACGGTCAGGGATTGACTGAACAAATTAACTCTTTTGAGACGTTACAGAATCATAAATATGCCCATATTGCAGCAGACCAAAGAAAGTGTTACTGCACTTTTCAAATCATCGCACACAAATCAGAAACGCGAGTTCGCACGACATTTCATAGTAAGCCTGTTGGTTGTTGTCTGCCCTTTTGAGATTCAGATTTACAAAAATAACGTTGAAGAACATGTAAGAATAACGAAGCGAATGCTTCTTCTTCTTTTTTCTTCATTTTTTTTTTTTTGAGTAACCCAAAACCGTGCGTCTTCAAGTGTTGCCGAATGATCAGCAAACACGACGTCCTCAAGGAGTTAATACTCTTCGTGGTCGGGAATATTTTCAGAACTGAGTAATACTGAGTAAGGCTAAAAGCAGTGCCAACATGCTAATGGAGTAACCTTCAGAAAAAGTGTACACATAACAAGCAGGCAGTTAAGGTATTTGATTTTCCACAGGGTTTCCTCAAACAACAGGAGGGAAAACGCCAGCCGCGGGGGGTATGATATTGATTACAAATTGATCATCACTCGAAGTATCGAGGTTCGAATCCGGCGCGGCTAGGATTTTTTTCTTGTCCTTGACCTAATGCTTGTTTACTTTCCTTTCAGCCCAGCCTTTTGATAGGGGTTCAATCACTCTGTTTTCAAAATGGCAAATGTTATGTCGTGTTGCTAAAATACCCCCCCCCCCTCCCCCCTCTTCAAAAGCATTGACGCTACTCAAATACCAACGCTGTAAACCTGCGCATTTTTTGACAGCAGGACCCGTCAACAATTTATTTAAAGAGACACCGGCCATCCATGTCAAGGTACTGTTTTAATCTTCTTGAAAACCATACTCTCCTCTCATCTCTGGGAAAACCCACAGAGTAGAGAAATCATTGCATTTCTCACACGTTAGAAAATAGCTATTCTTTAAATAGAATTGTTTGTAAAGATCGTTTTATTGTTACCATAGATGTACACTATAGTACTAGATACAGTACACCCCTCTCTCGCCTTGCTGCGCGATGGCCACATTTGACAGCGGCGTCCGCCATGTTTTTTGTGGTAAGTTGTGTGAAGGAGTTCACGCTAAAGCAATGGGCTAGGCATGTTTTCTCTCTCTCTCTCATACGTGACAGGCGAGGCTTGGTTCTTGTTGATCTTTTTTTACATGGGCGCCGTGGCGTACTATATCTAAATTACTAAATTGCAATAATACAGCCTTCTTTCTACAACTAGATCTACAAATAAATGTATTATTAAAAAGATAGAGATAGAGATATGGGCTTTTAAAAAAAGAAGAAAAAAAAACAAACTTTATTTCTTCATCAGCACTTTATCTACGAGGTGGTTTATTTCTTATTGACCGAATCAAAGCGTATAGGGCCTATAGAACTTTTAAAAAGAAGTATGAAAAGATGTGGGTGTCATGGGAACCTCCCATAACCACCCCACCCTCTCTCTCCTCCCGAATCCCAATACCAACAACACCCCCCCCCCCCGGCCCTCCTCAGATATATGAGTTTGGCATTAAATTATATCAGGATGAGCCATAGGAAAAAAAATTCCAAAGTTTTTCAGCCTTTAGGTGTAGGAATGCAATAAAGCTCTTGATAAAGCAAATTCAGTCAAACAAATGATGAATACATGTACTGGTATTTTTAAAATCGAGTTAAACTTTCCCTTGTGACATTTGAACAGGAACTGTATTTTTCATTCATATGTTCACTTTTTTAAAAAGTATACTAAATTATAAGTAGTGTTTTCTTATGTCGATATTAAACTTTGGTTTATATTGATTTTAAGAACTAAAGTAGACCATATACAGCACTTAAACTAAAGCTCATTCTATTGTTGTTTTAAGTAAGTCTAATTTTGGACATTAGTAAAACAACTGTGACAACTCTGGACTCACTAAAGATAAAAAAGTGAACTTAAATGTTGTTTTGTAGCCTAGTCAATTGTTTTTCTACTCAGTGTAGTGATAACTGAAACAAAAACCTTTACTAAGGTGTTTTTAGACAACATTCAATAAAACAAAACAATAAAAAGTACACTGTTTCAGTTTGATAAAGAAATTTCCTGCCCATTGTGAAAAAGATCTAGCTGCTAGTCAACCTTAACTTCACATGGCCCAGAACCTTACTGATGGCTCTTTATGTTTTAAAAAAGAAACCCGGAGTGACTATTTGTGTCTATAAGACATATTATGCACTAAAATAGATGATGTAATAAAAGAAAACAGACATCACTGAACTGCCTGACAGAACCAGTAAGACGTTAATCCAGAAAGGGACAAGAGGTTTCGCATGCTTGCACCTTTAAGAGAATCGCTTTGAATCAAAACATAATGTTAGATTCAAATAAAACACGTAAGACTAAGAGCAGAGACACGTCCACTCAAATGTAAACAAACTTTTTAGCCACATTAAAAATGGCCGCCAACAAACTCAAATGTGTCCGTGTCACGTAACCTCGTACGGACTCTAGTTTAAAAGGGGGTAACTCTATGATTGTTACAAAAATATAAAACATAGATCTCACTAGTGTATCTATTGTGGATTTTTCAACACTTTACTAAGTGTCTCAAAGTCCACTTGTCAATGCTGTTACAAACACAACAAATCGAACAGCCCAGAACTTTGATTAACGGATATAATATTAAGGTAGCTACAAATAATTGGTTCTTTTTACTTTCCGATTTGCATGAATGCATATTCTTATATACAATATGAATTTTTTGTTCCTTTCAGTTATGACTGAGAAATGTATGGAGATTTCACTCTTGAAAAAAAAAAAGAAGAAATTTCCGCCATGTAATCAAAACGTCAGACCCTGTTAACTTATATGTTTAAACAAACAAACAAATAAAAATTAAAAGAGAATAAAAGAGAAAAAAAGAATTCGAATGATTAATAATTCACAGTGAGAAGCAATATCCAGCTTTCAAATGCATAATTATTGTAAGTCTAAACAGCCAAAGGGAAGTCAATTTGCTTTAAAAGCTAGGGTGTACGTAATGACCTATGCCTGTTGAGTCCTTAGCGAATTTCAGTGTGTCCACTGCTGAACATTGGTTGATCCATTCTCTGAAGTCGTCAAAATAAAAACTGTTTCAAGCTTACCCCCTCCGAGAGCGCCTGTCCTGTCATCAGACTGGATGCCCACCCGCGCTTTCTCTCTGGACCGGGCCACAGCGACGCACAAGACGGCGACTCCGATACAGCACAGCACAGCGGACATGACGACGGCCGCCACAGCAATAGCGATGTTGACGGTGGAGTCTTTGGACGAGGCTACAGGACGTGGCTGACGGGACTGTTTGGCTGCACTTCCTGGCCGACGTGATGTAGGCTTGTGACCTTGACCTGTATGAGGTGTCGTTTGCTTTAGCTGGCCTTGTGAAGGTCCTGCGTTTCCAGTGGCCGCTGTGGATCTGCCTCCAACGTTTTTAGTACTTTGTCCGGAGTTTGGTAACGGTCCTTGAGAGGGGGTGACTGATCCGGAGTGGGGCACTGTCGGTTTCAGACTGCTGTTAACGGTTCCAGTTGAGGCTGTTGGAGCTCTTGTTGTTGTTGTTGTTGTTGTTGTTGTCGTCGTTGTCGTTGTTACTGATGTCGTAGTAGTGATTACATCCACCTGAATTGTCTTCGTGTCCTCCGTTTTGTAGCTCTCAGCTATAATCTTCCACGTACCGTGGTGTTCAGAAAACTGCGATGACTGAACTATTAGACTAGTAGTGTTCTGTACACCGAACATGACGATACGGCTGACGTTGACTCCTCTTGGAGATACCCACGTGACGTCGGGGAAAGGATCGCCCTCCACCGTACAAGACAGAGTGAATGCTCCGCTCTCTTTGACGCTGAAGGAGCTCGAGCACGAGATGACTCTCGCGGGTACGCACTGCAAATCGGAATCGGGCACATTTATCAAATCTTTGCTCTGTACATTTTTTGGCTCATCACAGACTACAGACCCTCCGCCGTAGTGAGTGGGAAACAGGAATTTGATTGGTAAATATTTCACCCACGAGAGGGCGCAGTTGCATCTCCAAGGGTTCGAATCTAGTTTTAAAGATTTCAGAGCCATGAACTGAGGTTTTAGACTTTCTTCTATCCCTCGAAGGTCATTGTGTGTCACGTCTAAATGTTTCAGATTTGACAAAGAAGCGAGGAACTTTGCCTCCAATCTAAATAAGTTATTACCATGTAGGTCCAAGTCTTGTAAATTTTGCAACTTTGAAAGTTTATTCCCGAAAGTCCTCAAACCGATGCGGCCTATACGAAGAACTGTGAGGCTCTGGAGATCGTCAAATGTGTCCTGGTCAAGTTTGCATCCCGTGTTACCTGTTAGGTCAAGTAGTTGGAGTTGTGGGATACCAACAAAGGCTGTCCTTGATATATGCCTCAGCTGGTTGCTAGAAAGATCCAGGGACAAAAGTTTGGTCAATTTAGAGAAAGTTGCAGCTTGAATAGTGTGTAACCCTGCCCGGCGAATTCGCAACCTCACCAACTTCAGAAGGGACCGGAAGTCACTTGGCGATACAGTTGATATTATATTTGCCGTTTGCCCAGGTGCAGACGGCAGAATCGAGAGACTTTGTGTATCACTCGGGAGATTTGAGGGAAATGAGCTCAAACCTGTTCCACAGACAACCACTTGACCATTGCTTGACGGTGTGCACGTGCACGGGGCTGGACAGGCGCACAGAACGACCTGCCGTGCCAACTCATTGTCTAATAAGAACACCAGACACAAAAGTGCGGCGTACCCGACCGGTTTATTTGAGAACATCTCAGTCGATATCGTTCTTTCAATTT
Source organism: Aplysia californica (assembly GCF_000002075.1). Taxonomy (NCBI): domain Eukaryota; kingdom Metazoa; phylum Mollusca; class Gastropoda; order Aplysiida; family Aplysiidae; genus Aplysia; species Aplysia californica. Next base: position 921,723 of record NW_004797369.1, read on the forward strand.
CTGTCTCACTTTTGAAAACTTGTGAAGGTCACATGCCTTAACACAGAACTATCCTGTATAATCCAATTCACGAGAAATGTTCGAACACTGTCTTTTCATTTGTTTGTCTAAGGCAAACATAGAAAGTTTACAATCTGAATGACTGGGGAATGGTGTGGAGATGAAATTGTACATCTACAGTAAATGTCAAGCTCCATTCTGAAGGCAAATTTGCGTGGAAAAATGCAGTTAGTCTTTTTCTTAGTATTGAACACACACTTTCTTTGGAAATAGAGCCGTTTTTCTCTAAGACTACACTACCCTTTTTCCTCAATGATACTTCGTCCAAAACCTAGCGCCTTCTTTCTGAAATCTGCACGACCCTCGTTGGAGAAAGCGTTGTCTAAAGTTTTTGCAAGAGCAGAAAAGTCGACAAAATTAGCCGTTCTCCCACGGTGACTAAGAGGTAAGACGTCAGCCTAATGACGTATGGCTTGTGCTCTTAGATCAACTTTCCTTTTGGCATTTCCTTCAAAATCCTGTATACCCTCATAGCTTGCTCTCTGTAGCCAAACTGTGAAAAGTAACACCTCACTTTGAAAAAGCCCTCACCTTCTCGAAGTTTCTCCACACTGGTGTGTCAGAGGATAATTAATGGGCTTAAGCGGACGTACGTATTTCAGCAATCTATCCAAATCCTACATGCCTTATCAGTTATGAATGGAGTCCATGTCGGCGGTTTGCGGAATAGCATTGTCACTCTCGACCGCGATGATGACTTCGACAGGTATCCCGGAATTTTAAGCTCATTAGTCTTTTTGGTCTTTACATGCTTATGAAAACGTTTTCATAAGTGTTTTCGGACCTGTGAAGGTCTGGCGTATTTGAAACACGTCTCGCTGGGTCAGTAACATTGTTATAAGAACGCCATTTTATTCTGTATTCCGTTTTGCTCGTCATGTAGCCTAATTTTCGTGTTTTTCTCTCTGTCATTTTTGGCAGGCAGTGGATTTCTTCGGTTATTTTCGCCTTACAGTTGTTGCTCCGTTTTAATTTTGTTTGTTTGTCATTTTTGGGATGGTTTTAAGCATTTGTAATGAGTGTTTTTTTTCTATTGTGTCGTTCTTTTGCACTTGTGATTTTTTTCTCTTTTGGGGGGGGGGGGGGTTATGCGTTTTCTTTCGGGGGAGGGGGTGTGGTTTTCCATAAAGGATAACCGGCATCTGTAGTGTGGAGGTCAATTGCGTTGTCGTTTTAAGCAAAAGACCTGAGTTCGATTCCCATGTGGGGAGACATTTAATCGAGAATGTACGTCTTTCTGCTGGAACGATGTAACTCTTTCAGTGTGGTTTGGTTTTGTGGAGAAGGACGTAAAAAATGTACATTAAAAAAAGAGAAAAGACTAGGAGTTGGGGGAGGGGTGATTAGGGATCTATAGATACTATTGATCGCGAGGCAGGTTCACTCAATCGCTCCGGATTTTAAAAAAAACAAACAACTCAGTGAGGACGTGCTCCCGGGCCATTCGACAACGCTTTAAGACGTGCTGATTTAAGGCGCTTGAGACAAAAACAAAAACGTAATAAATTCGTTCTTCTTACGGATTTTGCAATTTTGTTTTCTTTACCAGAACTTTAAAAGGACATGCTATAAAATATTCAGCCGGTGTTTCTGATTTGTCTGCCGTGGTTCCAATACGCCGCAATATTTTATTGTCTTGGGGCTGCTGCTGTTCGGACAGAATAAGTGTCCCCTACGTCCTCTAAGTGTTAATAAGGTTTACAAATGCTTGAAGAGAATCCTCCCCTTCGTAACGGAAATGAGTGTGGTCTTCCTTATAAATTCAATTGTTGCCTTCACTCATCTTGGGCGCTTCATTAATCCATTAGTGTCATACTGGACATCGGAGCGTATACTTCTGGTTTGAATTCCCAAACCAAGCGTTCTTGAACTTGGGTTATTTTAGGGAAATCTGCAAGGCCTTTCACTCATTTGGCTGGCTCCTATCGGATATGGATGTAAAATCGGTGCTCCGGCCACACATATAACCTTAAAGGGTTGAAAGGCTCGTTAAATCGATACAATAACCAATATTGAACAATCGATCCATGGTTTGTTTCGCAAAAGTCGAAAATATTGCCTTGATATCATAAGATAGTTTGACCGAGGGGGAACTAATTACACAGTGCTGACTTCAAAGACTGTTCGATATCAAAGTCGAATAATATCATGCCCACCATTATTACTTCTAACTTATAATTAGCATACGAGTTTATATATTAAGAAGTATCGATTATCACCCACGAAGCGTTTTCCGTTTTGGGGTAAACTAGTTTGCTATAAAGCGGATATGAGTTATTAACGAGCATGCATAATAATAACGTTCTCTTGTAGCAATCTGTCAATCTCAGGAGGGGTATAACCACAGAGAAGTACTTTCCAGAATACGTTCCTATACCACAAATAACCCGCTCTTCCTCTGTAGTTTCTCTCTTTCCCTCTCTCCCCCCCTCTCTCTCTCTCTCTCTCTCTCTCTCTCTCTCTCTCTCTCTCTCTCTCTCTCTCTCTCTCTCTCTCTATCATTCTCTCTCTTCCCTTTTTAGTCTGTCTATCTGTCTGTCTGTCTGTCTGTCTGTCTGTCTGTCTTGTTTGTCTTGTCTGTCTGTCTGTCTGTCAAAGAGAGTGTGCCTATTGTCTTTCCCTACCTCCCCCCTCTCCTCACTCTCCTCCCTCTCCCCCCCCTCTCTTTCTCTCTCTCTTTTTCTGTCGCAATCTCTCACCCTTTCTCTCTCCCTCTCTTTGACACAGTCTGTGTGTGTGTGTGTGTGTGTGTGTGTGTGTGTGTGTGTGTGTGTGTGTGTGTGTGTGTGTGTATGTGTTAGTTATCTGTTTATCTGTCCAGATCTCCCCCCTTTACCCCCTCCTCTCACTCTCTCTCCCCTCTTTCTCTCTTTCTCTCTTTCTCTCTTTCTCTCTCTCTCTCTCTCTCTCTCTCTCTCTCTCTCTCTCTCTCTCTCTCTCTCTCTCTCTCTCTCTCTGTTTCTCTCTCTCAACCCTGTTTCTGAGAGTCCTTTTTCATTTTTTTTATTCAGTCCTCGACGATAATTACACTTAATTATCTTCCCTAAAACACACTACAGGAAGACACACTATCACTCCTCGTTCTTTCTTCCTCCTGCTTTAAAAAGAATTACTCCATCGTTCCAACAGTACACATGTCTCATGTACACTGCTATGCATGCTCATGGAATACACGGACACACGCACACATAAACACGCACACCCACACGCACACACACACACACACGCGCGCGCGCGAACATAAGCACTCTTGATGTTAAGAACAACAACTAGGTAAGTATTCAGTTTCTCCGTTTTTATCCTTTTAGAAGGTTGTTGCTGTAACTACTCCCAAAGCTTTTTACCATAGAAGGAAGTTAGCCTATTTGCTACTCCCCAAAGCTTTTTACCCTAGAATAGGAAGTTAGCTTACTTGCACGCGCCTAAAATAGAATTAGCACAGAACTTTTAAATCGTCGGCAGATAACTATTTTCTGTTCGCGAGCTAATTCTGCTTAGAAAACAGCCAAGATCGATGCAGAGCAGAGGCGTACTTACAGCGGAACAGTGCATTTTCAACCCTGCACCAGTTAAAGGGAACCTTTTTCTAAACCTCATATTGTTGAGGCTTTTCTTCGATACGACCTTTCAGGACTCTTGCACCTCGCTGAACACATTAAACAAGAATCGGTATCGCCCACCTATGTATCGAAATTTAATCAGGAAAAAAAATTATTAAAATATATTGATTTAACGCCCCCCCCCCCCTCCCCTTCAGCCTCATAGGCGTTTTTGAGAAGCGATGCTTCCTAATCCAATGTCCGCCGTAGAAACGACCGATGGAGTTAGACTGAGAAACTCGATGATAGCTCAAGGGAAAAAATAATCCCAAGTTCATAGACATCAAAACTGCATTGTCATCTGTCTACAAAACATTTTCATCACGCTACCATCATCTTAACCATCACGCTTGTCTTCACATCTATCGTCCTGGTTTATCAGTTTTGTAGTAAATAAGATTAATAATAATAAGCATCATCATGATAATAATAATAATACCAAATGAAAACGGTACATTATATTTTACGGCCACTTCGACACAATTTAGATAAACTGGAAGGCGGCTTGCTTTCATCCTGCCTGGCCTCCCAGGTCCAACCTAGGCTAAAAGGGACACAACGTTCAAGAAGACAGACGGTGATGCTTAATGATCAACCCCCCCAAACAGTGATTGAACTCATTCTGTGCGAGATACGGCTAAACACCTAACTGCTATACCAAAGACACCGGTGTCATCATCATTTATGCTTCCCGGGAAGCTGAGAATGTTTCGGAGTGTTCTATGGTCTGCTGGGGTAATAATATAGTGTAAAGCGCATAGAGCCTGCTGTTGAGCGGGGATTTGCGCTATACAAATGCTATCTATTATTATTATTATTATTTACCAATTCTCAAATAAAAACTTCACTGACAAGAACACAATGTCATGCGCAATATTAAATTCCATCTCTCATTTTAAAAAGTATAAAGAGCAAAAGTAACAGAGGAAGTTCGAGTTTCTCTTGACCTTTCATTGCAGTACATTATACTACATCTTACCTTTGTCGAGAACAGAGTGCAAACTTTAAAAAAAAAATAGAATCACCTCATGGTTTGTTTCCCTGGGCCCACCTTTAGCTCAGTTTGTATCATGCTAAGCTGTGGTGTTTATGATCCTGGTTCAAATTCCCAATGGGTGCTTTTGGGTTTATTTTCTAAGTTTTAAAGATTCTCAACCTACTTTTCTCAAACATTTTCTTAGAAATGGAAGTAACATTTTGAGTCCTAACTTCTAATACGATTTTACAGTGTTTCAAGGGGCATTTGACAAAGACAATCACAATTTTATTTTATTTATTTATCTTCTTTGTTTATCGCTTTTCTTGATTTTGGGGTTGGGTTGTTGTTGTAGTTTTTTTTTGGGGGGGGAGTGTCTGTTATATCTTTTGTAAAGTATTTAGCACAGACTTAGGCAAAAACTTGATTTGCCTTAAATAATTCTGAGCATGAAACAAAAACGGAACTGGCGCTGAGTTGTGATCTTGAGAGAATCTATTGGGCAAGAGGAGTCAACATCCTGCCCACATTCCATTCCTGAAACTAAAGGTCAAATAAACTTTATTTTCTGAAAATTTTAACATGAGGAGAACAATCATATTCGTAAATCTGTATTCTAAAATTCTTTAGTCGCACAAGTCAAAGGGAAACAAAGAACGTAGGAGATGACAGGTACACACAACTAGGCCTACATTAATTTCGATCTGCGACTTACTAAATGACGTACATATCATAAATGTGCTACCATAACCGTGTATGTGCGTAGACGTTATTTGTTTGTTTTTTCCCTTAGAAAAGTAGTAAAAACACCTGTAATTCCCTTATAATTATCATCTGTCAGAATTGCTCAAAATTGTGTTTTGAGAGTCCATTTTAAACTATAACATAGTGTTGCAAATTATAATTTCATTTGAGAATAACGTAATTTGAGAATTTTTAAAAAGTGTTTCAATTTGACGGAGACACGATTGGGGTCGGATACCGACGACATCAAATCACCGTTTGTCAGCGCAGAGGGATTATTGCCATACATTTCTGAATTCATAACTTTACACTGACCTATAGGGGTTCATTTAGAGAATGAAAGAAATCCCGCCCTACAGCAATGGAATGAAAGGAATTCAGCTCGAGGGAAACAGTCAAAGGAATTCCACACAGAGGAAATGACTGATAAAAGCTTCAAAGAATTCTCTAGCGAGGGACGCCATATTATTGCACTCGTATTAGGACAGCTTGAAGGCAGTGAGCCAGGCAGGGATGTGCGGAAATAAATAACGTTCAAGGTAGACTAGAGAGATCATTGGGTATATAATATAATACAGAATATTAATAGAGAGGGATTAGTTTGGTGTTTTTGGGTGGGTTTTTTTTACGGCACTCGCAACTGAATAAGGTCAGATGAGCGCGCGGGAC
>NW_004797369.1:929622-931091 GCF_000002075.1 Aplysia californica
TATTACTATTATTTTTTATTACTTATTATTAGTGTGTTGTAATGATGTCCACTTTTCCAGTCTGTGAAAGTCTTTCCAGCTAAAAAATGCCCATGTACACGAACATAATTCAGTTGAGATCTACTGGCAACGTTTGCACCCAAATATTATGATCCTTGCCCCGTATTACGACACAAAGTTGGACGGGAGATTTGTCGGCGAGGTGTGGACAATAACTAACAGTAGGAAAAGCAACACAACTATTGTATCATATTGATGTTATACATTTCTCTTAATTCCATTGTCAATAACTCACCCTGTCAGCTACTTCCCGTAGGCCATCTGTTTGATTGTGCGGTACAAGGCTTACCGTTGTCTATAAAATGAATAGGGCTGAAATGTAACGATAAATATCATTTTGTTTGCATAAAACTAGCGTGCTACACTGATGCAATGAGAGAATGACAAAGGTAGAGAAATGTAACATGTTGTCAAGAGAATATATTTTGCACTAGTCCTGGTTAATGTCGTTAAAACTCTAATTCACATTAACAATTAGAACTGTTTTGATAACTCATCCCGTGAGACGAAAAACAGGCGCGGACAAAACGAGGATCACCGTATTTTTTTTTTCAAAGATAGAATGTAGGCCTACTTTTTAAAACTCGAAACTCCGCCGGCAGTGTTTGCATACTTCCATTACAGCGGCAACTGACTGTTTGAGTCGGCAAATAACATAGTGGAAACAAAAGGTAACTAACAGTTAATCCCAGAAAAAAAATCAATTCCAGTAGAAACGGTAGACGAAAACAAGTGTGCAGGCGTATACGCTTGCATACCACTCCCCCCACCCCTCAAAAAACCCCCACAAAAAACAAAAAAACAAAAAACAAAACAAAAAACCCCCAAACAATTCCGTGTATCCCCATACAGCAAGAAATTACTGCATTGTAGCTTCCTGCATCAACACTCGTCACGACTATTATTTTCATAGTTAAACGTATTGTTGTTTGTCCACCGTGTTTTCATGGAGCACAGCCAACTCAATGAACTGAACTTTTCAAAGACCACGACTTCGAAATAGAAATGGGATTTTTTTTTCTGTTCAATTCTTTTTGAGATAATAAGTGGGTTAAATCTTTTGAACGTAAGGAGGCTTATTGAGAGATCATCAAGAGCTGCCGCACCGGTGACATCACGCCAACATTATTGCATTCGGATTGAATCAGAAAATGCATGAAAGTGTTTGGGTTTTTTTCCTTTGAGGACAAATGTAAACATGCTTAGACATGTGAAGACCTGCTCAACAATGCTATTGTTCATGATTTAAAACACTCCGAATTGTTCACGTCCACTCGTCCATGGAATCTCTGTTTCACACCTGTAAACAATAATGTGCCAAAAGGTAAAAAGAGCAAGCAAAAAAGTCGGAGGGAGAGAGAGAGAGGGAGAGAGAGAGAGAAAGAGAGAGAGAGAGAGAAAGAGAGAGA
>NW_004797369.1:931694-933868 GCF_000002075.1 Aplysia californica
ATAGTAGTCTGTAGAAACAGAGAACCAAATTGATACCACACCACTGACGCTTTCTCAGACTGACCAAGTCTAGAAAGAATCCGAAACAATAGGCCTACAATACACTTTAACACACACGCATTTCCAATCGTGATTCCATGTTAAATACTAACTTTAGAACGCAGAATGGGGCTGGGGTAAGAACGGAGAAGGGGAAAGGGGGAGGGGAGGGGCGATGGGGTCCAGACTGACAGACCTAATAATTATATAATAATACAAGCTAATAGTGTGCGCTTCGCTTGTCCGACCTCGACTCTCCCTTCGATTAAAACTTTCGCTCTTTACAATGACTGGCATAACCACCAATTCGCCGGGAGCCAGGTAAGGTTGTAGAAGGAAGTAAGCGGTGAACAGAACACCAGACAGAACCATTGGTGTCTCAAAATTGAATTAGCGAAAAACATTTGAGTCACCGTATGACAGTACCATGTCCGTATTAACTGACAGTGACAGGAGGCAGGTTTAATGATGGATAATACTGATGAAATTATAAGTTGTACTGTTAAAGACAGTCTCGTCCTTTGTAAGCAACAGAAGAGCCAAATTGGCAACAAGGTGATCTTCATGTGGGCTCTGGGTGCTACTGCTCAATTCGCCGAGTTGGGTGACGTCACCGCTGAGCTCGAGATACGAAGGCGCGCATTTGTTCCCAGACCAACCAGAGCCAAGAGCCTATAACTATAATAGAATAAGATACACTGGCCGGAGAAACAGAGAAAGATCAAGTTGTCGCTGGACTGACTCTGTAGAAGGCACCCTCCGAGCCCACAACCTCTTCCAAATCATTCGACTCATAGATGACGATGACATACACTTATTTCTTCCCTTGACACCTACCGGTACCGGAGGAAGGGGAAAAAAAGGAAAAATAAAGTTGGAGACCTAGATACCCACCCCCCGTGCCCCCTTATAATAACCCAGAAAAAGCCCTTGCCATCTAGTTCTCTGATCTTTGATAAAAGGACCAATAAAGTATTAAGGTTCCTGTTCATGAAAGCGTGTCTCGCGACCCCGGATATGCTGAGGGGGTCAGGCCTGTTCTTCTTGGAGACCTTTACTGTTCGTTCATCCCATCTTTCTCTGCTTCTCTTTTCTCTTTTGTATCTCTGTTTCTTCCACTTCGTTAATTTTAGGCCTCTTGTCGCCCTCCTTTTTCTCTTAGTTCCACCATCTAAAAAGCTTCGTCTCTATTCTTTCGGTACCATATTATGCCATCGATTTCAGGATGACAGAATGTTAAGCAACGATTTTTAGTTCGATGTTAGGCCTTCATAGAACAAGCGGTATGAGGAACTCGCTGATTACTTCGATGATGACAACGTCATCTGATTGGCTCTTACTTGGAACCCTTTTATCGTAAGAGACGTCATGCTGCCTTCGAATGAATTTACAGTTGAACTTGTCCTAGTTGACCACCAATGGCCGAAGAAAGAATTGCTCCTTTTAGACACGACATGGTACAATGTCATTATACAGAAGAAAAAAAACAGAAAAAGGAGCGTGGGAAAAAGTGTGTGTGTATGGGGGAGTCGTATAGAATTAAATGTACAGGTGATTGTCTCGGACATGTGATCGTTATAGGTGATCAGACTGTACTTTATTCTTAGTACGTTGATGTTGTTCGGAATCATAAATCTGGATTGAAATGTAATTGCTCTGTTAGTTAACGTATTTATATTTAGGGTATGTTGAATCAGCCAGATTCGAGCTTTCTTTCATTCTATCTTTCTTTTTTAAAACTTTTCTTTCTTTCTATCTGTCTTTCTTTCTTTCCATGCTTTGTCCATTCACTGTAGGATGAGCCTCCACTCTACAGCTATTCTACGTGCCCAGTTCGTACACGTCCACTGTCTGATGTCATTTTGCCCCCTTCTCTGTACATTTTCTCCCAATTGTTTTCATGTTCTTATATTCTTGATTTCTTCTTGTGTAAAGGAAGGCCCTTCTTTGATGTCTGAATTTGATTTCAATACTGTTGTTGGTGTAGTCACAAATTCCTGGTATAGCTTAGTATCTCCTCTCTACCTGTAGCCTTAAACATACTTCTGATTCTCTTTTGGAATCCATGTTTGTATATTTCTAAAGATCCCATGCTGCTTTCTTTTATTTGCTCGATATACTTCTCTCCCCTCCCC
>NW_004797369.1:933968-935736 GCF_000002075.1 Aplysia californica
CCCCCCGGTCTCTATTTCTTCCTCCCCCCCACGATTTTGTTGAATTCAGCGTATTTGACCTCTACTTTATCTGACTTGTGTTCTCGTTTGTGAAGCATTTTCCCAGTCATATCCAGATAACTAATCTTATTATTCCTCAGTTTTATTATTTAAATAGTTTTGGAATGGGTTTTTAAGTCTTTTCTTCTTTTGCGATGTTGTGCAGTTTTTCAATGGAAAGTGAGTTTCCTTCAAGAACACTTGATCTATTTTTCAGCTCTAGTTGAAGTGTCACTGAGTTTTTTTGGGGTTTTTTTTTTCCACTTTATCCTCTTGGGTATCATAAGCCTTCTGTTTATTTTTTGCTTTGGCCCGAAGCATTGACCTCTCCCATGATTATAGCGTAACTTGATGTGTTGAGATAGACTGTTCTTTCTAGATACTTTGACCTTTTCATCGTCATAATAATCTGTTGTAGGTGCACATACCTTTCATGACTTATTGTACAGCTTGATCTGTCATGGAACTATTCTTTCTGTTTGGGTCTCAAAATTTTCGATAATCTTTAAATTCCCTATGTGTTAGAAAAACCAATCCCTTTGCTAGGGGCATAATATTTTGTTTTGCTACATATTATAATGTGCCATCTGGTAGTTGTGGTAAAACCCTCCTTTAAGACCTCGTATTTCGGATTTTCCCCCTCTTCAAGCAGCTTGCCAAAGCTTGCTGTAGATCTTAATATTCTTGCATTGTATGTAACGATGTTGATATTGCAGGTGTTCCTCCTTTCTTCGTCGGCTTCACAACTCGCCTGAGGGTTCGATTTTTCAGCTTCATATGGAGATTTGTCCAAGATCGAAGAATTCACCAGGTTTTTATTCTCATTGTGATCTTGGGTACAGCAGTCTTGTTTTGTTTTTCTCGTCATGGTTCATTGTTGGGTGATGGCCTACCATCGACGTGCTGGCCAGACGAGTTGTCGAAAGGATATTATTTTGAGTTTGAGTTTTTCCCCTTCCCTTTAGTCAGTTGTCTCCCAAGTCTTACCCTCAGGACAGCGAGGATTGGTTGGAGATACCGGCAATCGTCCAGTCTCCCTCTGTAGACTTTCCCTGTAGCCGGCTATGCTACCGCTCTCTGGTTGGGTCTTCCAGGGAGAGAACCTAGAATCCGTTACAGAGGACGTTGCCTGAATGACCGGACAACGGTGACTATGGATCAAAGAAGCGTTTAAAAAAATACCAGACACTTTCAGCAGCATATATTCCAACAGCTGGACTGCAGAGGAGCGAATACTTTGATCTAAGTTCTTTGAGCTTTGACTACCAAGACGGAGCCGACAAAAATAGGTACTGCTAATATCGATACAGTACCTGATATAATAAACTAAAGGAGCTAAATTTAACTTTTTTGGAGCCTTAATAATATTCAAAGAATTCGATAACACTGAAACTTTAACTCGAAAAGTAATGCTAAACCTAAAATGTAACGTTAAAGTTACCATGAAACCTATAAATAAAGCACTGTTGCGGTCTGACAGACTTTCATTGTGTAGGCCAGGGTTAATCCAATCGAAAATATTGATGCCTAAACCTCAATAATTTCATGATTATTGGCTCCTCCGTGTTGTTGACAAGGTGGCATTGCTATAGCTCCTCCAGGGTGCTTCCATTATAACAGTTAGATTAGAGCTATGCCCTTTCTGCTAGATAGACACCGAGAGAACGAACCAAGACGTCAATAGTGTCTTTGACTGTGTATTCGAAAAAGACATTCATTTCGGGGGGGG
>NW_004797369.1:935836-956257 GCF_000002075.1 Aplysia californica
TATTATTTAATAATTAAGTAGATAATTTTACGCCTCCATGCTCGCAACTTAGATAATTTAGGAAGTGGGTTAGGACCCTGCATGCAAGGGCAAACCAGGGGGAAAGGGATACAACATCTCAGCAGAAAAACTACAAATACTCAATAAACATTCTACCCATACGCGCATCGAACCCGAGTCTCTTACCCAAAAACTTGAATGGTGTAATGGCTGATCTTTCTTCGGCAGAACATGTCACCACTGCATTTATTCTTAGTCGCGTGATAAAGCGAATGTTTTACGAATAGAGAAAGAAGAACAGGAAATTATACTGTACTGGCGCCACCAGAGTAATATTTTATTTAATTGTTCTTACTTGGACAGAATTCATAGAATTGAAATTTCAAGGGGACGATGCGGGCATCCGACTTACACATCATGTTTTCCAAACCAGTGCTTCTCAAACTTTTTGTAGCCAGCGTCCATTTTTGCCTCCTTCAAGGAGACAATTTTTTAAAAATCTACACGTTTTTCCAAGCAGGGCAATAAATAATACCTCTCACTACCCTGGCTAACTCTCCTTCCTCTTCTTCTTCTCCACATTTTATTATTACTGTTATGAATATTACCGTTATTATCATTGGATTCCCTTCTTCGGGTAGAGAAAAGATAAAAGCAGCTTGGCTAGGAGAAACCTTTAGGGGGATAATGAAAGAGATATGGCCTCGGTTCAAAAGAACAATCATACAACGCCATTTAAAACCTCACCACAATGACAAAAACAACAACAGCAACAGCAACCACAACAGCATCAACAGCAGCAGCAACAAGAACAACAACAACAACAACAACAAGAACAACAACAACAACAACAACAACAACTGCAACAACAACAACAACAACAAAAACAATAACAATAATAACATCACCACCAACAACAAAGAAACAAAAACAAAACAAAAACAAAAAATCCCAGCACCGTTAAAAGAATGATGCAAAACAAAAAACCGAGCAGTGCCATTGAAATCTCGGTACAAAAGAAAGATCAAACAGTGCCATTGAAAACTCGGTACAAAACAAATCAAACAATACCCAATGCAACAATGTCAGTTCCATTGGTGCATGATCGAGCTGAGCCCAGATTTAAATTATACGTGGGCATTATTACGCAAGATCTGCAGTAGGCTGCCTTTTGTATAAATTGTTTTTCCTGGGTATAAACAGCCTGGCTTTGCACAATCTGTTAGCACTTGCTAAATAGTCCTGCGTAGTCTTCAATTGTAATATCGTTCTTTACTCAGTATAAAAACTTCGTTGCACTGGTACGCACCATGATCGCACAAATAGCAAAAAATAGCATTCTTTTTAAAGGCTAGTCGAGTGGACGCGTAATCTCTCTCTCCATGACCTTCATTTGGTTCCAGAGAGCCCTAGGGGGCTCTCGTGGCCTAGAGGTTAAGATGTTCGCCTCTCATTCAACGGTCTAGGGTTCGAATCTGAGTAGCGAAAGAACAAAATACTTCTCTAAAATGGTCTCCTTTCACCTCCTTTGCCGCTCTTTAGCAATATTCTGTCGTCTGCTTTCTCATTCTCTTTTCTGCCTCCACCCCCTCACCTCCTTTGCCCCCTCCTCTGGGCTCCTGACTCTTTCTGCTACCTTTCTACTGCTACTCCTTGGCTCCTCCTTACTGCTGTCTTTCTGCCACACCGCTGATCTTCTGGTAGAAAATGTCTACATCTAAACTTCTCGAGTAAGGGTCAAAGATTTCAGAGGTCCCGTGGGCACAATGCGCACGCTAAAGATCCCCTGGTAGTCTTAAAATCGTCAAGAATAGGCTTCGGCCATCACCTGGGCAAAATTTAAACTTTCCTACCAACTGTAAATGTGTATTGTGCCCTGCGCGCTCATATGGCCTTATGCAGTTGCAAGCGCTGTAAAACACTTACCCATTTTTTTAAAAATGCCTAGAGTCATATGGTGCGCTCAATGGTAAACCGGAATCACGCCAGAGCGCACCATCTTGGATATTATTAAACAAGTCTCTAAAGACCGTGAAAGACAAAGAAGGCAACCTGATTCATTTTGGTAAAAAGCTGCTGGCAAAACAACGTGGCTAGAGCAAAGAGAGCAGCGGGGAAGGACAATGACAGAATTTTGAGGGTTTATAAGAACCTCCCCCCCCCCCACATATTAATCCAAATGCATTTCATGTACACTTATATTCACACACACACGCGCTCACGCACGCACACACACACACACACACACACACACACACACACACACACACACACACACACGCAGGCACATACATATACACACACACATGTACACACACATTACACATACACAACACACATACACACCTGTAAACACACATACACACACTTACACACATACACACATACATACACACATACACACGTACACACACGTACACACACATACACACTCACATGTACACACACATACACACTCACATGTACACACACGTACACACACGTACATACACGCACACACACACATGCACACACACTCACGTTCACAAACACAGAGTTAATAATACACTTTCGTAACCTGCTTTCTGTAGTAAAAGTCACATTTTATTCAATCTCATGAACAATACCCAATAACTCGCAACGTCAGCCAGCCGTCCAGATAATAAAATATGAAACCCAAAATGTTGAACTGAAAAATAAAACAAACTGACAGTTTCTAAATCTGTGTCATCAGTTGCATAGGCTCAAGAAATATTTTTCAGAGTTTCAAGTTCTAATTTTAAGAAAAAAGTACATTAGAAAGATGCATGATAAATGTACATTCTCTCTCTCTTAAAAAAACAAACCCCAAACATTTTTCAAAAGAAAAACAATTTTTTTTCTCTCTCCTGAAAAGAAAATTCCTCGTGGACTTATAAGCGATCTCCCATGTGTGTGTGTGTGTGTGTGTGTGTGTGTGTGTGTGTGTGTGTGTGTGTGTGTGTGTGTGTGTGTGTGTGTGTGTGTGTGTGTGTGGCAGGAGAAAGGTCCTAAATGTCGGGAACTTTGAATATTGAAATACAGGCACATTCTTGTAGCTAGCCAATTCAAGGCTAAGTATGCTGATTTTTAAAGGTTCAAATATCTTGAGTAGTTTCAAAGATGTGCCACATTTTGTGACACAAGGCGTAAAAACAGTTTAGAGAAAAACCCAATTTCTAGCTTTGGCGAAGTACAACGTGTAGCAAAAATTAGAAACAAATATTTCATCTCAAAATATTATAAAATCTTTTAAAAATGGTATTAAAAATGGTTAAAGGTATGGTGAAACTAAATTTGGGACCAGGTACGACTTTTTGATGGCCTTTTCACCTCTTTGCTAAAAAATAACTTTGCCGACAACTTGGACCTTTCTCCAGGCACACACATATAGTATACTCTGATCTTCATGATCATCTCAGGAGCATGGATGGAACCTATATCATTAGTCACTAAAATTTGCTGGTGTATAATACGGTGGTTAGCTGGTAACGTGCTTGGGGGGGGGGGGGGGGGGGCTACACCCCCAAAGTCCCGATTCGGCTCAAAATTATGGAATTTGAGTTGTAGGCATTTTTAGCTTCCTCACCCTCTCCTACAACTATTTCATCACTTAAGAACCCCCAAAACCTCATTCCTTCCCATACCGGGCATGTTTGTCACCAAAATTCCTAATAAATTCAATATTTTATTTTTCTTTATCGGCCGTTTTCTCAAAACGCTACTTTTCTCTGTACTTTTTTGAATAACTCCACCGCTTTTCCCCCAATCTTCTTGAAATTTCCACAGAATGAAGAGAAGATGTAATACTAGAATTTGTCTGTTGAATATTTGATATACGGAATAGATTTTTGTTGGGGGCATCTTGAGTGTGAATTTCCTCGGATTTTTTGCAAACTTGAATACTACCTCAGGAAAAAATTCATTAAAAATGTTCTAATTCGTTTAGGAAAAAAACAAAAGAAAAAATATTTAGAACTAATGTTGGTGAACACGCATGCAAAAAAACCCACAAAAAAACAATTTCCTTTAGCAGTAAGTGTGGTATTCATTACGTATGACATGTCAACAAAATCCAATATGGCCGCCGTATCCATGGAAACGAAACTTGTATCTCAAATTTGATTGCGGATTTTAAAACTCCTTACTATGCTTGTTATATTTGTAAAATTTGGTAAAATTCAGTTCAGTGTAATGAGCGAGATAGCCTTCGGGTGTAGCCCCCCCCCCTTTAATAAACATAAACCCTCTAGATTCAAATCTACTTGCAGTATGACATTTACTTTTCCTTCCTGAAATAATTGATAAAAGGAAAGTTACCCCCCCCCCCCCTCCCCCATGCCTTTACGCATCATGACGACAACAGTTCAGTATCCCTCTCAGTCCATGTTGGTCCTGGCTGGAAGACAGGGTCGAAGCCCGCTTCCTAAATGTTCTAAACTGTGTCGATCGCAGCCTAAAAACACCTATTACTTTTTTTTTTTTTTTGGAAGTCCGACTCGCCGTTTTCTACTCCTGCAAGACGTAGCTCCGACTACAGTCTGATCCATAGTGCCATCCCATTATAATTATTTTAAAGCTACATACACCCAAACCTGCTCATAACGCTCACTCAAGATCACAGAGAAAAGTAACGGACATAGACAAAAAGTTCGCTGTGGACATGGTCTGACTTATGGTCCCTTACAAGACTTGGTTGTTTAAAAGCTGACATTTATTATTTTAAAAAAATCTCTCTAGTTCATTTCCATCAATGTTGCTTTCTATCATACGAACTTCCTCACATTCCTTGAACGAAGACATTCTTCCTGAGGACAGGTTAGCGAAAACCTTTGTAGCAAGTGACCGCTATGAGCACTTTCTGAGACCGACTTGTCTCAAAAATGACTGAACGTGGCTGTGTTGGACAAGGACCGCTGTGGACAGGTTAAATTTAGAAGGAAAAAGTAATGGCGTTACTAAACAGTGGAGGTTCGTACAGTAACCTGTGGAAGGGGTGACGTTAAGGCAGATTCGACTGTATTTCGTTCCTCATGGTAAAGCTACAACTACTATCCGTTTTATCAATGCTAAGGAAACTTTCATACAAAACCTTTAGCTGTTGTTATTTCTACATAAGCTCCCCACATTGTCCCAATGCTTCTAAATCCTTACAGTGAGTCAATACTACTTAAATCGTCCACTGTGTTAATGCTACAAATATCGTAGCCTCTGTTTATGCTACAAATACATTAGCCAGTGTTAATTTTACAAATACCTTATCATGCGTTAATGCTATAAATACCATGCCCTTTGTTAATGCTGAATTAATTATTTTAATCTGTGTTAATGCTTTAAATATCTTACTATGTGTTAATGCTTCTGAAACCTTCCTTTTGCATTAATGCTCAGAATATCATCCTCTATGTTGGTGCTACTGAAATTGCCAGTCACAAAAACTGTGTTAATCCCTATGTAGTAAATAATTGTCAATGTCTAACGATGACCCATGATTTGGCTGAGGAGAATTTTTGAAACTTCTTAACGACAAAACGAAGAAAATAGAATTGAGCTGAATTGTGCCTTCTGGTGTGGCCAATGAGACCAATCTTTAAATTGTTATGATGTAGAAACACTCAGTTGTTTTGGGGTAACAAAACCTTCAACTGCATTTATTCTGCAAAAACTCCCCAGTAATATCAATGCTTCTGATACCCCCGTTGTGGTAATGTTTTACCAACACTTTCTTTCGCGTTAATGCTACAAAAACTGTGTTAATTCTTAAAAAGCAAACACAATGTACTAAATTTTTTAATGTCTTTCAATGAGTTAATAAATACAACATATTAGTTAATGCTACTGAAATCTTTCATGATACCTTCATCAGTGTTAACGGTACAAAAATTGCGTTCATTTTTCCTTTTTGATCAACTAATTGTGCTAATTCTTCCGAACATTTTCCAGTTCCAAAAACTTAAACTGTGTTATTGCCATAACAAAATCCCAATATTATTGTGTTCTTGCTTCCAATACCGTCCACTATATACCTATACAAGATGAATCTTTCATTGTGTTAATATACCAGAAATCTTTATTACGTTCATACTATAGATACTTTCTTTAATATATGTTAATACTGCAGATTCCTCTCCCACCCCATCCTAATTAAATGATTTATTTTTTGGCTAAATGATTCCTTCTGTGTCATCGCTACTGTATCCATTCTTATGTGCAGAGGTACTCACATAGTTGATAACCAATGCTACCTGAACAAAGACGCATGAATCTTACAAAACTGCGTCCTTCATCGTTCTTCAACGAACAAAATTACAGTGGAACGTCTTACGAACCCTTTGAAACAAATGAAGGCATGCCTATCAACTTCTTTGGTGTGCATGTTCTGTTCCAATGTTATTTCGTCTTTCTGTGGACAAGAAATTGCCATATCCTATAGAAATCATCAAAAACTAGAATCCCAAACACTGGCAAAAACGTGCAGGCAAACACGACAAAACCAACTGAAGTGCAGGACGGTCTGGGGTCTATAGCGGATGTTTTACTCCTAAGTTTTCTGGAGAGGTTCGCTTTAGGTACGTGGAGAGACCTCTGGATGATGGCAATCTTCGAGGACAAGACTGTTTCATTTAGTAAGTCCTGAAAATTCTTAGAGTCAAGGAGACATGTGCACGGGCACAAATTCCCTGGACGTTTTGAAACTGGGACTTGAGACGTTTCCTCTAAAGTCTGTGTATGATTGTCGCGAGACGTCGTCACCTCTGTACTCGTCAAATGACGCTCACACGACTCAGTGTTAGCGTCAGAAGATTTGTAAGTTGGAAGTGAAACAGCCCAGCCGAGGACAGCGTTATCAGCACTAAACATGGAACCACTGAAAGAACAACGCTCACCATTCACTTTGATTTTATTCCCAGTTGTAATTGTAGTGATGAAAAATTCTCTAGAGCAATAGCGATGAGTCTCTAGCACTTCAAGCGGTTCAGATGATGTGTACACTTTTCCAATAGGCACACTTACATTAATTTCTATTATACATTCGCATAGCGCTGTAATCAAAATGTGGACATTTGTGTCATCAAACATAGCAATCTCTGAATGAGTGCTCCACTCAGGTATAGGATATAGCACTGCACAGGACGAATCAAAATGGCTTTTACCTGTTCCATTTAAGAGTGGCATAAAATACTGTAGAACTAAGATAGGACCAGTGGCGTGCAGGTACGTAACTGTGTCTCCTAACTGAAATGAGAAAAATGTAGAAGTATTTTTAGAAGTGTTTTCTTTCATCTCGATATGCTCCAGACCGGAAAGAGTTGTAGACGGAGAGACGTACGCAATTTTGATGAGAGAATCTTTATCGTCATTACGAAAAGGTGCTAAAACATAGTCTTGCCCTAAAGCAGACACAGGAGGCAATTGCTCTATCATCATATCTTTATAATTGCACGGGACAGTCCTTATAAAAACACAGTCAAAATTCGCTCCAGCGATGACAGCTACAGGGCTCTCTGCCCTGACCCAAGTACCTGTTAGGTCAGCTCCTTCACCCAAGATTTGCAGAACATCTAAAGGCTCCAGAGACTCTCGTAAATACTGCCCAGAATAGAAAATTGTTGTCTTTTTGTAAGTGATAGTACTCTCAGCGGGTTCGAAGGCAAACTCGATAGTGACATCATTGAATCCTTCTGAGTTCACGACGAGAAGGAAAGAAGACAAATGTACACTTTCGGTGACCACTAAATATTCACAGGATAGCAAACTGACGGGCATGACATTGAACGCTCCAGCACTTTTGCTGGTAGATTCATGTATTTCAAGTTTCAAACTTCTTGCCTGGACGACAACCTGAGAGGTGGAGTTCACTATGATTCCCTGTTTTTTCCCTATGCCAGTTTTCTTGAAATGAACCAAATGCTCCAGATTAAGCAGCCATTGCTCGTTTGAGACGGACGTAAAGTTGTGTGAATATTTCTGAGTCTGTATTTCACCTGATGAAGTCTTACGTGCGGGTGCTGTTACAGTGACCTCGACGTTCTGAACAAAGTCCTGTGAGAGAGGCGAGATGGCCAATGAAGCAACGGCGTGTTTGACATGTTTTGGGAACGCTAGAACGTACTGGATTTGCGTCTCACCAAAGATGCCTGAAATAATCGCTGCAAAGCACAAACACCAATGTAATCCTCCAGATGTAGAGCCCATTATAATAAAAGGATTGTGAAAAGAACTTCTTTCAAGATCCATGCTACGTCTGGTGTGGATGACGCATCCAATGTTGCAATAGACTCTGGATCTATAACATTATTATTCTTAGCTACGGTGAGCGTACTGCCGCATACTATATGGTTCTTGTCTAGTTATTCGTAACCAAACCAAGCATTAGCGTCTGCATAACAGGTGTCTTTTGACTTCCGACAGTTAAGTAACACAAGCGTAGGCGTAGGTCGTTGGTGGGCAATGTGGTGCGATTTTCTCCTTCTTTCATATCAAGCATCTGTCTCCATTATCTCTACAACTGCTTTTCTTTGTAAGTTACTCTCTCTAGCAACACAGTTAATTGTTTGGCTCTTATATGACCTAATTGTTGTGCAAGTGCCATTAAGCACTTACCAAAACTAAACTAAAAATAAAGAATCCCCAATTTAAGTCTTATGCCCAGGTTCCAGGCAGGAGAATGATTTGGCTCACAGTTCCTACCGTATACATGCACAATTCTGAATGGCTATGAGCTTCTAATAGTAGACAACGGGGATCAGGTGTATCTATTTGTTATCTCATCAAGTATTGGTGAGGCTACGAGCATACCTCAAGTCTTTTTTCAATTTTAACCACCTAGTTACAGAAGCGCGAGTCACTAAATCACAATGAGCCTTTTGACGCGGAAAACGATGATCAGCACGAGAGTTTGTTCGTTATCACACCAACTGTTAGTTTGTCTTTATAACTGGTTCCTTATTACTTCGAACTCCACAGTGCGAAAGCATTTGTCAGGTCACGAGTTCCAGTGTAATAATAAAACACACACAATCCTAAATCACTACGAACCCATTGTCGTAGACAGTACAGATGTAGTCTATGTGTTTGTCATCATCATGTATCTTTGTGATTTCATAACTGATGAACATTTACGACGAAATCCTAGATACACAGATATTAGTCAAAAGCTCAGGCACCAGGCGGGGTTGCCGGCAGGTGGCTGATTTGTTGGTGTTTTCTACACATCGATCTGGCCCGCCTCCTCTCCACTTACGCGCACACTGCAGATGTGATTCCTTTTCAATTTAGTGCAGTGGTTTATCGCAAACCGCCAAGCAGAAACGTTTTTTTTTATTTGGGGGGGGGGGGGGGGGGGGGAGGGACTCACAGAAGAAGTGACAACGGCACAGATGAGATCTTTTTCCTGACCTATTTGACCTATTATGCTCGCCTGGTGTTTCCACTATCAGTGCAACCAATATTGGGGCAGCTATGACGTCATGCACGAAAGACGATTTTTGTTTATTAAGAAGGAAGACCCCATCTAGACCTTTACCGAAAAAGAAATAACACCGCCTGCATGCAGATGTGTTTGATATTCTGTGTAAATTTAAACCTGTTATATACATGCATATAATTCTGGTGGAGTCGACATTAGCGAAACTTTTCGTAAGAAACCACTGACTCTATAGGACTCAAAATTTAAAATGAAGGCAGCATTCAGTACCCCTAAGAGCACAAGTTTGCCATATTTTCACAATTTAGAACTTAAGAATTTACAAAAATGTAGGTTTCGATAGTTAACATTGTTATAAAACACTCTAGAATGAAATCAGTCCTCTATTATCCCACTGTTTAAGATATTATGAGCGTCCGGCGCTCAGTATAAGTTCAAAACTGCGTTGGTAAAAGTTTCCGGGAATCCCTAAAGCAGTTATGAGAAAAAGGAGGAGGGGATTGGGGAAGGGGGGGGGGGTCCTCCAGTGGCAGATTTGTCAGTTAGCTCAGGCTCATAGTTTCGTCAAACATGTGTTGATGAAATTGCATTTAGGTGGACAGTTACTGGGAAGAGTCCTTTTGCAAGACACGGTGACCATCGCTTTAAAACAGGGTGCTGCACAGCGGCGACCAGCAACGGTA
Organism: Aplysia californica; assembly: GCF_000002075.1. NCBI lineage: Eukaryota > Metazoa > Mollusca > Gastropoda > Aplysiida > Aplysiidae > Aplysia > Aplysia californica. The sequence goes on from NW_004797369.1 coordinate 945,944, forward strand.
ATTATGTGTGAATTGTCTCTTTGTAATGTTGCGTGTTATTCATGCTTATATGTATTTGTGTATTTATGTACCTAATTATATAACAAATTTCCCGAAATGATCAATAAAGATGAATTTATCATTTTTATCCTTTATTTTCTTATTCAGTAGATATAGTATTCCAAGGATAATAGTGACAAGGAGACTATCGTCAATTGATTAGTTGTGCCTGAAGTGGAGTTCGAAGGCAATGCATGATCGTCTAAGCTCTAGCTCTGGCTCCACGTTATCGTGCTTAATGCACGCAGGCAGCTTGTTTCCTTTTCTGATATATTAAAATTACGAACCACGTACCTCATTTTTTTTAAAGCGGCTCTTGGGGTGCCAATGAAATGCTATATTTTTCTATATTGTCTAGGGAAGATGGTTATACAATAACCACTGCTGTATTTACTATTGAGCTTACATTATTATGCACTACATATTATGTATATATGAGTAGATAGCTAGCTAGCCAGACTGAGCTAGATAGATAGATAGATAGATAGATAGATAGAATAGATAGATAGATAGATAGATAGATAGATAGATAGATAGATAGATAAATAGATAGATAGATAGATAGATAGATAGATAGATAGATAGATAGATAGATAAAGGGCTACCTGTGAAAGCAATCACCTTTTCAAACAACCACTCTCCTCCAATGCGAATATAATATATTAAATAAATATATTATTGTTATTATTATTTTTATTATTATTATTATTATTACTATTATTATTATTATTATTATTATTATTATTATTATTATTATTATTATTATTATTATTATTATTATTATTATTATTATTATGACTATTATTATGATAATGCTTATGATTAAGATTATTATGATTATGATTATTAATATTATTATTATTATATATATTATTATTATTATTATTATTATTATTATTATTATTATTATTATTATTATTATTATTATTATTATTATGAGAGAGAGAGAGAGAGAGAGAGAGAGAGAGAGAGAGAGAGAGAGAGAGAGAGAGAGAGAGAGAGAGAGAGAGAGAGAGAGAGAGAGAGAGAGAGAGAGAGATTCAAAGTACCGCAGATGTATGTGGAATGTGTGACGCGTGATCAGACTTCAGTGTGGAACTGAGGAACCCGCCGCGGTAACGGGGTCAGTCAGAAAGAGAGCGGACGGTTCAGCAGGAGACAGAGGACACGACGAAGAGAAAACGAGATAAACGGAGGAAAGGAAAAAGCAACCAGTGACAAATTCTTGGGCTAAATATTTATCGAACGTTAACGGTCACCTTTCCAAGACAATCACCTGTACAAACGACCACTTTATTAACTCGCCCCCCCCCCTCCCCCCACATTTTTTTCTAGTGACATTGACCAAGACTTTTCTTTTCCACAATGGGTGGCCACCTTTGACAATTTAGACTGCAGGGACCAAATCTACGAATTCTCTGATTTGCGAATCCGAACATTTCGAATCACAGAATAGATCAATCTGAACTGCGAATTCAAATTGTGGATATCTAAGCTCCTGAACTGCACCATGGTTTACTCAGGTATAAAAGCGTCAAATCCGCGAAGTTTTTCAGTTGGCGCTACTGTCGCTGTTATGGCGCTCTCTTTCGTTTTTCAAGACAAAAAGTAGCTGATCTTTAGTTTGAAAAACAATTTTTATCGTTGTAGTAATTCCGTACTGTGATCAGCCTTCCGTTAAAATGAGTTCTTTTCAACTACTGCACTATGGCCTCTCATGCCCAGTTGAAATTAAATAAAACAATCGTCCACCCCTCCCCCTTTCTGCTGAAGACAAAACGCGACAAAAGTCAGCAATTTGCAATTGTTGGTCGTCAGTTCCCATGTCTTAATACTATATAAGTCTTAGTAACTTTTTGCGTACTGCAGGACTGCAAAATCGCATTGTAACTGGTCTCCATAAACTCAAAAAACTTTTATAGACTAGATCTATGTTTCTGACTAGTTCAAAGTCTGGAAACTTTCTGACCATCTACCCTTGGACAATGTATTGGGATTAACACGATGAAGTCTTCCGTCCCACTGTTCACTCAAACGTCCGAATATAAAAGAGAAGTGGGCAGTGGCGTCAATAAATTGAGATCTTACCATGTTATTGATATAATAATAATTTACATTAGGCTGTTTCACATGCTGCTACATTCATCCTAATTGCATAATAACATTCGACCTTAAAATTTGTGTTGCACGAAACAGCGAGAAGAGCGTGGTAACAAAGCTTCCCTGATATATAATTTCCTTTAATTTTTCCTATAGTAAGCTGTTCACAAATTCCCTGGAGGTGCCTTCGGCAATTTTGAGGATTTTTATAAAGTTTCCCAAGGAGAGAAGTGAATTATCTTGCGGTGTAAAATATTTGTGGGGTAATAGTAAAGACAGTATTCCTCGACGAAAGCTCGTCACCTGCGCATATAGACCTAGCTTAGTCCCGCTGTTCCTTTGCCGCTCCTCGGTACATTTGACTAGGGACAAGGGCAACTGGCATGCTTTTGGGGGTCAAACTGCTTTACTTTTTGCAGCAGATCACACAAATTATGGCTACTAAAACTGTTACAAATAAATTGTTTTCAAGAAAACTTGAAACATAACTGCAAAATATCAAACTATGGGGGGTAACAGGGAGAGGGGGTGGAGGGTGCCCCACTCCCCCGAAACCCCCAAGATTATTTTTACCAAGGGGGGGGGGTACCCAATACCTCTCTTTTAAATTCTCTGGACTGGCCAAAAGCTCGGAAAAAAACTACGCAATGAAATGAAGCATAGCGTAGTTCGACAACATCGTGAGGCAGCGTGGAGAAATCAGGCTGTCGTCAAAATAATGAAAGCGAAGAAACTGGCATTTTGCCACAGGTTTGGGAAGTTTTATCGAATTTTTGCTATTTGGCTCAACATCTTTCATGCCCATTAAAGAACACATTTCTGTGTTGATTTTCCTGAGAAAAAAAAGTTGAATAAAGGCATAATAGATGTACATTTTCAGTTTCCACGGACTCTAAAGCTGGGGAAATAATGAAACTTGCGGGGATTTTCTCACTAATTTTACCTCTGAAACCAGGCGACCCCCACCTCCTCCAAACGCCAATATCTTGACTTCTATTCAAGATAAATGGATGTTTCATCCATCAAACGCAAGGCAAATGGACAGGTTTTAAGATGATACCGATAACTCCATATGCCCCCCTAACTGACGAGCGCCTGATTCCGCCGTGTCGTCTACCGTTTTGCCCAGTTTCTCTATAAAGTTACTTTGTAACTATCAAAGGAGGGATTTATTACAGCGTACACATAATGGTAGCCCTTGATACGGTAGTGGGAGAAGTGGGTGACGTTAAATTCACTACTTCCATTTGTGGATATCAAACAAAACAACCAATCGCACTGAAGGAAATAGTACGCAACTTCCGGTATAGCGGAAGTTCACAGTCCGGTTAAATGGTGTTAATTCGTTCCCCCGCCATCGATTTGAATCAGTTGTCAAAACACGTTCCACTGGCAAACATAGACTTAGTTCTTGTTATGTGTTTTGTTTAACCTCCAAACATAATTGGGTAAAAATAAACTTTAACCTTCGATTCAGAATTTACTGCAACAACTGTGCTCATCCAGGATATCCACTTTTCTTATTGCCACAATTTGGTTGCCAAGACCAATAAATCGCTCTTGGGGATAACCCAAGCGATGACGACACTCGTAGGGAGTTTGGCGGTACATTAATATTAATAAGACGGCACATCTCAAATGTGCTCCTGCCGAACAGTTCCGAAAAATAGCCCGCAGTAGGCAGTCTAAAAATAGATAGCATTTGTAGAGCGCAAATCTCCGCTCAACAGCAAGCTCTATGCGCTTCACAATCTATACTATTACCCCAGCAGACCTGAGTGCATTCTGAAACGAACTCAACTTCCTGGGAAGCATACAGTGCAAGCAGCCATTTCTAGGCGCTAAAACACTAACATACTGACAAGATCTTTCGCTGTCTATGGCCGGGTACTCATTTCCACCAGGGTGAAGTGAGGAAAATTCGTGTAAAGTGCCTTTCCCAAGGACACAACGTCTGGCCCATGGCTCGAACCCCCGACCCCGCAACCTCACGATTACGAGTCCGGTAGCCTAACCCCTAGGACACCGACGCAATAGACCGTACGTTCTTCTTTGCCGATATTATGTGAGCCCTGGAGCAATCCAGCGGAGTGCTCAAGTGAATTGAGATTGGTTCATTGTCTGTCTTGCCACTAGCCTATTTTAAGTGACTCTGTGACCGTGAACCTGAGGGAGGTGAACGTCCTATGCGTTGTACCTTTGAATCGTTTTGTAGTGGAGTGGTGAAAGTTATTACTTGAGAGTTCAGTTCCAATACAGGATGAACGAAATTGATGTTTAGCTACAAACAAATTTATTACTTGAAATCAAAGCGACAAGTAAAAATAATGAACATAAAAGCACGAGGTCCTCACTCACCAACCCAAAGACCCTAAAATTATACACCGTCTCATTTACTATGCCCTTGACTAGCTTCATCATGTGATAGATTAATTGTGCCCGTCCACTTTTTACCCCCACGAGCCGCCTCTGAATTTTGTTTGCTATTTATACTATATTGAAAACACATGAAACTCTTGTGCCTGCACACTCATGATTACTCCCTGAGGCCCCCAACTCTTGAACACTGAAGCAATTCCTCTCAAATGTGCAAAATACTCATTTTGAGTCATGACGACCATTTCTATATGATTGTCTTTCCCGGGATTATTTATTGGTTTTCTTTTGTGCAGATTGCGGTCTACAGCCAGGAATATAACTCTTTTCCTGAAAGTCTGAAAGGGTCTGGGAGAACAAAATATATCACCCCCCCCCCCTCCGATTTCATAGCGAAATACTCACCTAAAATTCCACTTTAAAGGTTTAAAAAAGAAGCACAATAAACCTATATTATGAAGATATGATAAGATAAGATAAGATACGATAAGATACGATAAGATAACATACGATTTTAGTATGTCCACAAAGAGGACTCTGCAATCACATGGTAAATGAATACTTGCACACGCCAACTCAAACACAATCATAAACATACACAAACACACACAAACACACACACACACACACACACACACACACACACACACACACACACACACACACACACACACACACACACCACACCCATACTTATATACATATACGCATTAACACGTACACACACACACACACACACACACACACACACACACACACACACACACACTCACAAACACACACACACACACATATATATATATGTGTATGTCTATATATATATATATGTGTGTGTGTGTGTGTGTGTATATACACGAACAGTCATCACTTGGACGTGCACAATTATTTTTTTGTTGTTATCTCACAAATTACAAAGAAAGACGGAAAAGCTCACAATGATGATGATACGAAAGAATTTTTATTCATGTTGATATTCACTTGAGAAAATGACTAACCATCAATGTCTATTAGATGTGAGGTATTCTGAATTTAATTGCAAGGATCTTCTTTGCTGCTTCCAGAAAATTAATATTGTGGAACTCATAATATCATTACTTTAAAATTACAAAGTTCTATCTGACATTTTTGACCGTTTTGTATTACTAAGACCACGAGGTTGGAAACCAAAGTACTATCTGCTCTAAAAGAATCGTAAGATTATTCGGAGTTGTTAATCAAGATATCCAGAGAATTGCTTTCGAAAAAGTTTGATACGTCGTGAAACTAAATAATTTTAACTTGCAAATTTATACCATCGTCCACTTAGAGCCTGGGTTGGCCCTGACAGGCAGAATTGATTAGGTAAATAAGGTCGATTAGGGTTTGCAATATACCATTATTATAACCCTGGAAACGAACTCATTCATGATCTATCACGCATTACTATGATGTAGCTTGAGTTAAAAGTTGTGTTTTTTCTTTTTTGGGTGGGGGGGGGGGCTGTGTTTTCTGTTGTTCTTTTTGTTTTTCTCAATAGAACCACCTGTCACACTTTCCACGTCTGTGGTCGATGGAGGGGGTTAAATTATGTCTACAAACCTACATCTAGGCAACACCTTAAAACTACGCCACTCAAAGCTTTTGAGGAGGAAAGATAAAAAGAGAAATACAAAAACGATTTTTTGAGCGAAATGTTAATTTTAAACGCAAACAACACATCTTTTTCATACTTATTTCTTTGACCCTAGCAGATCCGAATACTCACATAGAAGCATGCAACTATTTCTTCCCTGTGTGTGTGTGTGTGTGTGTGTGTGTGTGTGTGTGTGTGTGTGTGTGTGTGTGTGTGTGTGTGTGTATGCTTTTTGTTGTTGTCTTTGTTGTTTGTTTGTTCTTTATTTTTTTGTTCTTCTTTATTTGGGGGGAAGGGGTGGTCTTTGAGCTATCTACGGAGAAGCCAACGTAAAGCCTTGTAACAATCATTTAGTATTAGAATTCCAAATATTGGTAAAATCGTGCAGCCAAACACGACAAAACCAATTGAAGTACTGGATGGCCTGTGGTCTATGGCGCACATTTTACTCCTCACTCTTCTTGAGAGGTTCGCCCTAGGAACGTGGAGAAAGCTCTGGATGGCTGCCCTCTTTGAGGACAAGAATGGCATTGTCTCATTTAGCAGATCTCGATAATTCTGAGATCCAGAAAGACATGAACATGGGCACAAGATGAATCTGATCTTTGAAATCGGGCTCTGAGATATTTCCTCGACAGTATTTTTGTTATCATCTTTGGCTACTGTCAATATTCTACTCCAAAACTTTATGTTATCGCGAGTAGACTCTGGTGTCACCGGAGATGTTTGCTCAACAGTTTGTCTGTTATTATCGTGGGATGCTTCCGGTATTCTACTCAAAACCGTAATGTCTTTTTCAGTAGCCTCGGGTGTCCCCTGTGTTGTTTCCCAAATAGTTAGATCGTTATTATCGTTAGATGATTCCCCAACAGTTAGACCGCCATTATCGTTAGATGTTTCCTCAACAGTTAGACTGTTATTATCGTTAGACGTTTCCTCAAAAGCTGGACCGTTGTTATCGTTAGATGTTTCCGATATTCTACTCGAAACCGTGACGTCTTCTTCAGTAGACTTGAGTGTCGCCTGTGTTGTTCCCGCAGCTGTTGTGAGGCTCTTCATGTTGGATTTCTGTACCTCTGTACTCGTCAACTGAAGCTCACAAGATGTTGTGTTGTCATCAATGGGTTGAAAGGTTACCAATGGAACGGCCCAACCCGTTTTGTCTCGGTGAGTAGCCACAACGACACCACTGAACAAACATTCGTCACTGTTTACAAAAATTTTATTTAATTTTGTGCTCGAGGTAATGATCATTTGTCTTGAACAATAACGATGTTCACGTTTTGCTCTTGTCTTGAACTCTTCAACAGATACTCCAATCTTAATTTCTTTTATGCACTTGCACAAAGCAACGATTAACGTTATTAGATTCATGTCATCAAAAGGTAATATTTCAGCATGAGTTCTCCATTTGGAGAGAGGATATATAACTGTCACTGATGAGTCAAAGAAAGTGGTGTGCTTCAAGGCCACAACATACTGTAGAACTAACACAGGTGCAGAAGCGTAGAGATAAACTATCGAGTCTCCGTTTAGTTGAAAAGTGAAAAATGTGGGAAAATCTTGAGACGTGTTCACATTTATCAGAACATTGTCCAGACCAAAAACAGTCGTCGATGGACTGGTGTATCCGATTTTAACAAACGATTTAATACTGGAGTTGACAAAAGGTGCAAAAACGTAGCTTTGCCCTAAAGAACACACAGGGGGCAATTGCTCGACTGCCATGTCGAGTGTACTACACAAATCCCGCTGTATCCACACGCAGCTGAAATCTGTTCCTGTGATGACAGCTACTTTTCTCTCTGCCCTGACCCATGTACCTGTAAGGTCAGTCTGTTTTCCCAAAATTTGCAAAACATCTAATGGACCTAAAGATTCAGGCAAAACCTGACCGGAATGCAAAATAATATCAGTGCTTCCGTTATTGTAAATGATTTCTCTTTGTGCTGGTTGAAGGCTCAATTCAATTATGACGTCATTGGATCCATCGGGGTTAACGACAAGTAGAAAACAAAACGAAGACGAACATTCTGTGACCACTACGTATTCATGAGATAATAGAGTAGTGGGCATTACATTAAAGGCCCCAGCACTTTTTTTAAAGTCCTCAGCCATTCTGACTTTCAAACTTTTAGCCCGAACGACCAGCTGAGATGTCGAAGTAACCATGATACCTTGACTCTTCCCTATGCCTGACATTTCAAAATGAACCAAATACTCCAGGTTCAGAAGCCATTGCTCGTTTGAGGAGGACGAAAAGTTGTGTGAATATTCCTGAGTCCGTATTTCACCTGATGCCGTCTTACGTGCGGGTGCTGTTACAGTGACCTCGATGTTCTGAACAAAGTCCTGTGAGAGGGGTGAGATGGCCAATGAAGGAATGGCGTGTTTGACATGTTTTGGAAAGGCTAAAACGTACTGAAATTGCTGGTCCGCAAAGATGCCGGTAATAATCATAGCAAGGCACAAACACAGAAGTAATTCTTGAAATGTTGAAGCCATGATAAAACAAGAGGGACGAAGAGGCCGCCAGAGCGTCGGTGTCACTAAAACCTCGACACACTCTATCTTATATTATATTTAGGTCTCACACAATGAGCTGCCCAATGTCAGTTGGCTGAACACAGGGAAGGCACAGAATACAGCCTGTTTATATAGTCTTGCCGGAAACTTTAGTTTTGAGAACCTGTCTGCCTGTGTTAGTGCGTTGAAGAACTACGTCAATTAGCGCTCACTTTTATTTCCTGTTTGCGAATATCTTCATCTGCTCAATATCTGTCTTTTGATATTAGAGATTCCTGCTTTTCGATTGTTCGGTTTGTCTATTTGTAGGACCAAAGTTCTACTTGATGCATAAAAGCTCTTTGGCTTGAAAAGAAACTCTTGACCAACCGAAAGTGTAAGTTTTCGAAGCTGAAACAATCAAAAACTGTATAGGAAGACAAAAGAGAAATAACCAAACTGGGGTCTGGAATTTCAGCGTATTGGTCAAGTTCGTAGAAATATATCACATCAGTAATTGTAAACACCAGGTTTAGCCTTCGACTATTGTGCAAATTAGATAGCCAAAAGAGTTGTAACCAGAAGCCCCTTAGCCAAGATAAGTACAGCACTACGACAAAATTATTGGCAAATGGTTTTGTCTGTGAGTTGTGGAAAAGGAAAATAAAAGAAGCCTACGCCATCAACACAATTAAACATCTGTCATCCGAACTACACATTGTGAACTTCACTGACTCACTGTCAGTCTTGTATGAGAAAGAAAATGACCATAATCTAAACCATGATTTGACACATACTGTTTGAATCCCACCACTTGGTAACATTCTGTGGTGTCAACCTGGTTATGTAGTGGATTCCCGAACACTGAAACACGTCTGGAAATGACAGAGCAGACACACTTGCCAAAAGGACATCTAGACAAGAACATCCCAACATTCCAACTTCACACAACACTGCAAAACAAATAATTAAAAGCAACAACAAACAATATTAGATGAGCAGATGTGCCTTGAGAAAGACAGGCAGAGTACAAACATGGGACTACAATAAAAGGAAATGACACTACCAACCACCTACAGAGCAAGAAATAGGCCATTATCTTCCGACTACGAACCGAGCATTTCAACTTCCACTTGAACATTATTAAACCAGCGCCCCCCCCTCCACACACACATGTTTGACCATGGATATGATACAGAGAATCCTCACCTGTTCCACTACACATCTTTAAATTATGACATCAACTTCACTTCTCCCTCCGAGATCGAACATTGAAAACCAAGGATATTACATTTCTGTAACCTCCTGTTGACAACACAGTCTAGTAAATCTGCACGTGTCACTACATGGCATTTGACAGACTGACAAAAGCCCAGCTGTTGTAGGATTCGTAACAACAACAACAACAAAAACAACAAAAACAACAAAAAACAACAAAAAACAACAAAAACAACAACAAAACAATAACAGTTTAATCGGGTTTCTCTTATTTCCTTTGTCTACAAACCTTTGATAAAACCGCTGGCTATACTGCTTTCTTTATCTACATTACAACACTGATTTGCAAACTCTATCTTTCATTCTTACAGAGCCTAGTCGAAAAAAAGGATTCATCTAGTCTAAGTTGGACCCCTGCTGCCAAAAAGACCAAGCCAAGACCTTTGAGCATAACAGCAATAATA
>NW_004797369.1:956456-958849 GCF_000002075.1 Aplysia californica
AAGAAGAAGAAGAAGAAGAAGAAGAAGAAGAAGAAGAAGAAGAAGAAGAAGAAAAAGAATAAGAACAATAATAATGATTTCAATCATAATAATAACAATAATAACAGTAATAATCAGGGGCGAAGCGTCTATATAATCAAATAATCACTGCTTCCCTTCCTAATTTTGAAACATTGTCGCTGTCAAATTCATCCTTAAACGTAAACCTCTTAAATTAAATGTAAAAGACGTTCGTAATCAACAATGAACAGTATGCCTAACATTCAAAACGGTTTCACGGCCACGGAAATAGCCTCCTCACCCCTCTCGGGCCACTCCATAAGCAGTCGCAAGCTTTGATTAAGTAAGCTTAAAGTGAGTCTGGAAGAGTCTATCAATAGAGTTGAAGGGAACATGTACATAGCAGTCCAAGCTGTTTCATTGCCACATATACCCTGTTCACCCCTTTGGGGCCACAGTTATAATCAATCTCAAGCCCTGATTATTTATGCTAACTAACGCTGGTCGAGTCTACCTCACAAATGTGAGGGGAACTAACTCCTAATAATCTCTTGACTGCTGCGTGTGCTTGTTTTTTTTCCTCGACTTTTTAACCGTCCTATAATCAGATCGTGACCTCGATTATGGCACCAGCTCCTGGCCGCGAAAGGCTAACAAAAACAGCCAAATGTGAAATTTAAAAAATGATAATTGTCATGTTCTGCCAAAGAGTTAGACTTACTGGTAGATCTATAACATATAGATCTAGATCTAGTACTGACATCTCTGCTTCTTTGCTTTGTGTTTATGTATTCACATCTAAAGTTAAATTTAATTTTAGTTGGAACTGATATTTAATAAGATACTTTCCCGATTATTTTGGCGGTTGAACATACAATATGAATTCCGGATTTGTTTTCATTCACAACTCGAGTAAGATTCTTGTGTGATATCTACAGGCCATATCTATAAGTCCCGTTTCACTTTGATTACCCTGTCAAACAAGTCAGCCTTCGCCCTTGGTAATAATAATAATAATAATAACAATAATATAGTGAAATGATACATAAAAATGATAATAATAATGATATTAATGATATAATAATAATAATAATAATAACAATAATGATAACAACAACAACAACAACAACAACAACAACAACAACAATGATAATAATAATAATAATAATAATAGTAATAATAATAATAATAATAATAATAATAATAATAATAATAATAATAATAATAATAATGATAATAAAAATAATGGGAATTCATATAGCGTCTAATCACTAGTAAGCGTTGAATCAAAGGAAATTTGTCCTACTATCCTAAATTCACAATGTATAATATGTTTACAAAGATGATTGATTTGATGGCATATTTACAAAGATGATTGATTTGATGGCATATTGACAATTTATGGTCAAAGTAAAGACATATTTTCTCATCAAAAGCAACAATTTCAGAAACTCTCCTGATGTTATCAATACACTGAGTTCAAACGTCCTGCTGGTGTTTCACAACAAAAGATGAAATACATAGATCTATATGGTTTGCCATTGTATTTATATACACTTTTAGAGGACTTCACCCGAAGTGAATATTCCTTGGTCACCAGATACATGCATACATATATTATAACATTTTAATATATATTTGCATCGCCTGCCAGCTGTTGAAAAGTCAGTAATTTTGAAAGTTTTTTTTTTTTTTTTTGTTCATTGCAATTTCATAAACTGTGATATCAGTTGTATGTGCTCGAAAAGCATTTCTTTATGTAAATCACAAATAGAATAGATAGATAAATAAATAAAAAGATAGATAGATAGATAGATAGATAGATAGATAGATAGATAGATAGATAGATAGATAAATAGATAGATAGATAGATAGATAGATAGACTGATAGTTAGATAAATACAGTCATTTAAAAACTAAGTGGTGTGAATGTTTCGGCTCATACGCTTATTTTACAGCCATTGTATCTGTTCAGCTTGTGAACCGTGTCAATCAAAATACGTTTTCCCTTTTAAATAAAGTGTTTCATAGTGTTACTAATACCACGAGGTCAGAAACCACTTAATATTCATTCTGCACTTGAAAAATCGCAAGATTACACGGAGTCGTTATCAAGGTATTCGAAAAAAGCTAGACATATGAAACTCCAATAAGAGAAATTCAAATGTTTGGGCCTAGTACATTTTAACATCTTTTTCTCGTGTGCACAGACAGAAGAAATGGCACACACACGCACATACTCACACACATACACACACACGTGCACACAAAAACACACATTTACCTTCTCTCTCATCACACGCGCAGGCATAGCAACCATTATGACTGATAACATAGAAATACATAATGTAAAACACAATATACGCAATACGTCCCGTAGCTTAGAAAAGTAC
>NW_004797369.1:959753-982870 GCF_000002075.1 Aplysia californica
CCTCGACACAATTTAGATCATCTGGGAGGCAGGACAGTTCCGGTCCATTAGGGCGGACCTAAGCCAAATGGAATATAGTCTAATAGTATCGAAGCAAACAGACTGAGGTATCCGAACGTCCCCACTTGGAAAACTGAATCCATGTTCTGCGGGCGAAAAGCCACAAGATTACGCCACAGATGGCTGTACGGAGTATTGAATCATATAACATAAAGGGCCCCATACAAGTTCTTAGTTTGAAAATAAACAAGATAAATAAAATATAAAAGAAGAAACAGCAAGCCAAAATCTTATTGGTCAAAATGAGTTACATATCGAATATCATAGTTTTTTGTTTCTTTCGTAACCCACGGTAAAGCCAATGCAAAACATTCCAGCAGTCACTAAATATCAGACAGCCAAATATTGGCAAAAACGTGCAGGCAAACACGAGGAAACCAACTGAAGTACTCGATGGTCTGTGGTCTATGGCGCACATTTTGCTCCTTATTGTTCTAGAGAGGTTTGCTCTAGGAACGTATAGATAGCTGCTGATGGCTGCAATCCCTGAGGATAAGAATGTCTCATTTAGCAGGTCTCGATAGCCCTGAGGCAGAAGAACACATTTACATGGACACAAGTTAGCTCTCATTTGTGGGACTGTTCTGGTATGTATTTCTTTAGTGAAAGTCTTGGTTGTGTTGACTTTAGATGCCGTTGTCTCTGTTTCTGAAGTCAGAGTTTCCCAAAATGCTTTGGCATCAGTGAAGTTGAGAGTCGCAGGAGACGTGTCTTCCAGTTGGTGTATGTTATTAAAGACAGGCGTCACAACCTCCGTGCTTGTCATCTCAGGCTCACGCGACATCGTGTCATCATTAGCTGATTTAAAACTAGCAAGTGGAGCTGCCCAACCACTAAATGATCTTCCAAGTGCAATGATCAAACCGCTGAATGAGCACCGGTCGCTGTTTACTTGGATAGTTTCCTCCGTTGTGTGTGAAGTAATAAACATTTCTCTCGAGCAAAACCGGCATGTAGTTCCTTCATCTACGTGTTCCGGCGGTGTGTACAGTTCTTGAAACTCAACTCCAACGTCTATTTCTGTTATGCAATAACACAACGCTGTAATTACCATTTGAAACTTGATGTCGTCAAAGGGTAATATTTCTGCACGAGTGCCCCATTTGGAAAAAGGATAAAGAACAACGGCCGACGAATCAAAAGTCAAGCCAATATCATATTCAGGTAGGACAAGGACATACTGTAGCACCAATACGGGTGCCGAAGCTCTTAGATAGACCACATTGTCCCCAGACACTTTTACAGAGAAAAATGAGGAAGTATTTTGAGACGTGTTCACATTCATATCAATATGTTCCAAACCTAAAAAAGTTGTTGAAGGAGAGGTGTATGCGATTTTGATGAAGGTATCCTTGCTACCGTAGTAAAAAGGGGCAAGAACATATTCGTGTCCTAACTCAGACACAGGCGGAAGCTGCTCGATCATCATATCTTTAGTCCTGCACGAAAGCCTCCTTAAATGTACACAGTCAAAATTGGTCCCAGCGATGACAGCTACGGGATACCATGCTGTGACCCATGTACCTGTGAGGTCAGTCCTTTCGCCCAAGATTTGCAAAACATCTAATGGCTCCAAATATTCTCGTAAAGATTGCCCAGAATAGTAAATATCATCTATCTCTTTGTATGCGATACTACTATTTTCTGGATGTAATTTCAAGTTAATAGTGACGAAATTATCGCTTTCTGCATTCACAACAAGAAGGATACAGTCCGCTGTTACACATTCCGTGACCACTAAATATTCATGGGATAACAAGCTAATGGGCAAAACATTGAAACTTCCAGCGCTAGTAAAACCCGCAGTTTCCCTACTTCTAGCCTGGACAGCAAGCCGAGAAGTGGAAGATACTAAGATTGCCTGCTTCTTCCCTTTGCCAGACTCCGTGAAATGAACCAAATACTCGAGGTTAAGAAACCATTGCTCGTTTGAGTTGGACGTAAAACTGTGTGTATACTCTTGAGTCAATGTTTCACCTGATGAGGTCGTATTTACGGGTGCTTTTACAGTGACCTCGATGCTCTCCTCAACTAAGTCCTGTGAGACCACCGAGATGGCCAAAGAAGGAACAGCGTTTGTGGTGTGTTTTGGAAAAGCTAGAATATACTGGAAATGTTCTTTTGCAAAGACATCTGCTATAATCACAGCAAAGCACAAATATCGCTGTAGTCCTTGAAATGTTGAACCCATTGTGAGTCAAGACTGGTAAGGAGAATGTAAAGTGGCGCTTTGAATGATAACTCAGGTCTATGTTCTAATTATTCAAAAGACGTCACATAAATCAGTTGGTTTAAAAAAAAATTTTAACGGAAGCAATACAATTTCTTGAAAGTATGAACGAGAAGACAGGACTTGTCCGCTCAACTTTAAAGAGCTTGAGTTGTTTCAGTATTTCTGTTTCAGCTTTCAGAAAGCGGCAGTCTATAACTGAATCCGCTTTTCATCTATGGAAATATGGAAAATTAAAACGTATGTTTTCAAAACAACGATTGAGAAGGATATGACTAAAGCAGGATATGGCTTCAAGCTTACGTTTAAAAAGTCTCTGGTGATATGATAGGAATACCTTCGTGTAGTGATGTAGCCAAGCAGATAGATGCCCCGATGTATCATGATATGCATAAAAATTCAAATGTTCAAGCTTAACAACTCAAACTATGGTCCAAGAACTTAATGATTTGATTCAACATCACTGGCAATCCGTATCAGGAGACGTTAGTGTTGGACACTCTTGGACCTGTTGTCTTTGGAGCTATTATACGCAGTGCGAGGGAATACTTTGTCCATGATACTTTGAGTTCTAAAACATTTTGCAGCACAATGTTCCACAGACTGAAATGTAAGACTAAGAACAAGGAATGCAGAACTTTATATTATAGTCTTAAAGAAACCGTAACTTAGAGAGCCTCCTTGCTGTCTGAGACGTGTTCCTTAGTTTCCTTGGTGAACACCATTTGTGTTACCTCTCGCTGACAGACTGTAACAGCATGTCTTTTGTTTTCCGTAACAATAGTATGCATTCGATATGTCAATAAAACGCCATTATCATAACTTGGTGGCATGCTTTTCTTTCGTGTTTTTCCTTTGTTAGCATAATGTGATTTGAAGTCCCGTTGAACATGTGATGGCTCATCAAGGAAAGTGGAGCATTTGGTTCACCGACACAATGGGTGGTAGAGGCAAAACGTGGGTGCTCCTAATGTTGAATCCCTGGTGCTTCCAAGAGTTTGGTTGTTTGAACAGTGAGAAGCACATCGACACAATAACAGTCATTAAGTGCACGGAAGGAGTAAGACAAACGGAAACAAGGAAGGGTGAAAAAAACTATCTGGGAAAGAATGACGACAAAGACAATACCATCAAAGACAAAAGATATCCCAATACTGCTATGTTTTTGTTTCATATGTAATGATTCTTAACATATTTACAGAAGCATTTAAAGCAATTAGATTTTGAGAGGAAACCTTTGCTGAGTATAAAACTATCAAATACGAACAAAAGTTGGGTAACAAAAGAAACTAAAATGCCTCGTTTAAGTAAATCTAAAAGTTTCAAAGAACAACAATGGAAATAAAGCTGAACAGTTAAGAAAATCACGAAAAAGATTGTTGAATGTTTCAAGATTATACCACAAAAGTAGTGAAAGATATCCGATCAAAGCTTATGAAAAATATGTATTCCTGTTTTAAAAAATGTTTGCCTCTATGTTTTGCTAAGAATATTGGTGTATTCTTTTTTCAAGTTGAAAATGAACGAGTGTGCGAATGAAGTACACACAATCTGATGCCGGAATAAATCGTTTTTGCGTTGGGTTTTTTCTGTAAACGGAGGGAAAAGCTGACAGGCGAGCCTGATGGAGAAGAAGAATATGTTGAAATCAGTGATAGTAAAAGTAAAGTTTATCCCCTGTATGCACAACGCCCAGGGCCATGAAAGGGATGGGTGCGGAGGGGGGGGGGGGAAGAAGAGGGCTACAGTGGGCTTGTAGCTACGTCTCTGGGGAACAGCGAAACAGAGTGCTATCATCGTCTTGAAGCGCGACGACATTAGTTGGAGATGGAAGGAGCGAGGGTAGGGAAGGGGGGGGGGGGCGCTACCTTTTACTTTTAAATTTGCTGTTTCAAACATGTTCATAATGTGAACACGAAAAAGCTAGAAGCAGTCTGTACGGGGTGATTGTAAGCACTTCAAAAACGTAATGAGGGTAACTGACCCCAACCTTTATGTTTGTCTTAAAATATTTTGTTATGAGACATGGTTTTTATCAATTTCTGGAAAACAGCCGATCGAAACAATCCTCATTCAAAAACGTACGGCGTTCAATTAGACTTGGCTTCTCAAGTACTTTTAGACATTGTCAAGCTATTCTCTATCAGTTTCAAAGAAGGAAAAAAACCCGTCATGCTTGCACACATACGCGCGCCCGCGCACGCACGCACGCACGCACGCACGCACGAACACATACACACATACACACCCGCAAACACACACGTGCAAACACTCACAAACACCTACACACTACATACTACACAAACACATACACATATACATACATACATACATACATACATACATACATACATACATACATACATACATACGGGGGCTCTCGTGGCCTAGAGGTTAAGGTGTTGGCCTCTTATTCAAAGGTCCCGGGTTCGATTCCGGGTAGCGACCAAAAAATGTTCTTCTCTAAAAGTGTCTCCTTTCACATCCTTTCCTGATCTCTAACAATGTTCTGTTGTCTGCTTTCATTTCCACTTTCTGCCCCACCCCCTCACCTCCTTTGCCCCCTCCTCTGGGCTCCTGACTCATTCTGCAGCCTTTCTACTGCTACTCCTTGGCTCCTCCTTACTGTTGTCTATCTGCCACACCTAGCCTTCTCGGACAAGGGCGAAAAATCTCGGAGGGCCCGTGTGCAAGTTGCGCACGTTAAAGATCCCTTGGTGGTCTAAAATCGATAAGAGTAGGCTTCGGCCATCACCCGGGCAAAATTCAAAATTTCCTACCAACTGAAAATATTAGGATTGTCCCGCGCGCTCATATGACCTATGCAGTTGCGAGCGCCGTAAAACACTTTACAAAAACAAAAACAAAAAATACATACGTACATACGTACATACGTACATACGTACATACGTACATAACGTACATACGTACATACGTACATACGTACATACGTACATACGTACATACGTACATACACGTGCATGTATCGATGTAGGCCTATTGATGCGAAGTACTTCGACCCTGACTATCAGGGCCAGTCCAGGCTTAGCGGTATACAAAGTCCATAGGCAGACAAGCGTAAGAACTCAATCAAGATTCTCCCCACGCGGGATCCTATGCCTTCTGCTTTGGAAGGCAAATCGTTTAATCGCTGCACTTGAGACGGCGATACGATGATGTATTCTTATACGGGGTGCCCACTACGGCTGGATCGGGCCGATCGCCCGACTAGATCGCCTGAAACTGAAAACAAACACGTTTGTTTTTGAGGCGATCGAATCGGGCCCATCCGTAGTGGGCACGCGTATTATATACACTTAACAAACGAGAAAAACAATCTCTGTTCACTTCAGAGTCGTCTACCAAATGAAATAACTTTCTCTAATAATCTTTTTTTAGTTTTGTTTTGTTTAGTTTTTGGATGCTTTTTTTTCTAAGCCGGTGCAAGGGAGGAGAGGGGTAGCGGTTGGGTAGATAATGAAGAATGGCGTGTATGCCTTGTGTTTGGTATGGTTGTTTACTTTAAGAACACATTGCTCACTGGTGTCTTTAATGTAGCGATTAGGCACTTCGCTATCCCCCGCTGGAAACTCTAGTTCGATTCCTGAGTGGTGAGACCTTTAGTTATGTATCTCAGTCTTTCCTGTGGGATGTTGTGTCCCTCTCAGCCTGGTTTAGCGTGACAGACAGGCCCAAGCCCACCTCCAAAAAGTTCTAAATTGTGTTGGTAAGATAAGAGGTAAGATAAGATACATCTTTATTGTCCAGATCCTGGCACATTGGTTTCTTGTTTCACCACGTGTACACACACACACACACACACACACACACACACACACACACACACACACACACACACACACACAAACACACACACATGCACACACACACGTAGGCTTACAATCACAAGCATAATATGACTGAGCAGCAATATAAACAATAATACTCTTAAGCTAGATACACACTCAATATTATTCGGATGCATGCTCTAAGGTCGTGAGTATACTTATACAAGATGGTTAAGATGGAAGCATTTTGATAGATGATGGTAAAAATGACCTTCTATATCTTTCTTTGTTACAGATCAGAAGCCTAGGTCTTTTATTTCCTACTGATGTTTTTATTTGAGGGAACAAGGGATCTTTATTGTGTAAAAAGATGGAATTAAATTTTTTTGTGCAAGCTGTTATGTACAATTCATCCAAGTAGGGGAGTGTAGATGTTGAAATTTTACATGCTTTCCATATTAGTCGATTTAATTTCTCTTTATTTTGTTGTCTTGTGCTCCCAGCCCATGCTGTTATACAAAAATTGATCATACTTTCGATGGTTGCATGGCAGAATATGGACATCAATGTTTTCTCAACTTTAAAATACTTTAGCTTCCTTAGAAAAAATAGTCTTTTTTTCACTTTATTTATGCAGGAGAGAGGTGTGGACACGCCAGTTGAGTTTGTTGTCTATTGTAACTCCCACATACTTATAGTCTGACACTTACTCGACGTTTTCACATTTAATTTCGAGTGGCTGCAGGGGCAGTTTCTTTATTTTAAAATCAAAAACAAGTTCTTTTGGTTTTTTTCACATTTAAAAGCAGCTTACGATTTTCACACCATTCAGCAAAGTTAAGTACAAAATTCCGGTTCTGGTAAACGGTTTTTGTTATGGTCAGTCTGAATTAGCCCAATTATGGTTGAATCATCTGCAAATTTTATCAACTTAACGTTACTGTTGTTTATTTGACAATCGTTCGTGTAAAGTGTGAATAAAACTGGTGACAAAACACATCCTTGAGGGGCGCCTGTATTTGTATGTTGATGAAGAATGATGGGGGTGTAAGAACACCTAGGTTGAAAAATAATAATAACATTGCCCTTTATGAGTATGCGTCCAGATACATGGATACTTGCATTAGGCAAAAACAGCGTTAAATCGTAAAGACTGCACATTAATTTACAGTGTGGCTGAGATCACCGTATCGTCGTGTGAAAAGATAAGTCTTAGAGAAACTTTGAGAAGCAAAAAAGAAACACTCATGTAAAAATCAGCAAGTTGTTAATCGACCGTGCCACGCCTTTTCTTGATGGACCTTGAATGGGATAATCCAGTCACTTCTTGTTTAGACAACCCGGAACTGGATAGTCGAGTCGAATCACATCCTGTTTAGACAGGTCATGAACTGATTAGTCGAGTCAAGTCACATTGTACAGGTGAAAACCGTTCGTTTCTTGACAAAATGGGCCTGGAACTGGTTAGTCGAGTCTATACACTTTTTGCTTAGACGGACCCTGAACTGGTTAGTCGAGTCGAGTCACTTCCTATTTAAACAGGTCCTGAACTGGTTAGTTTCTAGACTAACTGTGATCCCAACTGGTTAGTCGAGTCGAGTCACTTCATGTCCAGATGAACCCTGAACTGATGCCTCGTCACTGTTTGTCGACTTTTGTTCTCTTAAGTAACTAATGGTAAAGCCAGCATAAAGCTTTGTACAAATCGCATAGCACCAGGCTCCCAAATATCGGGAAAAAAGTACAAACAAACACGAGGAAACCAACTGCAGTACTTGACGGCCTGTCATCCGTGGCGGACGTTTTGCTCCTTACTGTTTTGGAGAGGTCCTCTTTTAGAACATAGAGATAACTCTGGATGGCTGCTATCTCTGAGGACAAGGCTGTCCTATTGAGCATGTCTCGATGAGTATAAAAAGCTCGTGGACATGAACAGGGGCACAAGTTAACTCTGACTAGTGGGGTTGGGCTCGGGCTTACTTCATCAACTCTGTAGTGGAAATTCACAAGTGGCACGGCCCAACCAGAAACTGATCTTTTGACATTAATGATAGAACCAGTAAACGGACAACTTTCACCGTTTACTTCGATTTTATTCTCTAAATCGTTTGAAGAAATGAGTATTTCTTTAGAGCAATAACGAGAGGTTCCCCCCTCATCTTCGGGTTCCGAAAGTGTGTTCAGTTCTGTAATATCTACTCCAATTTGTATTTCATGTATACAGAGGCAGGATGCAATGATTATCATTTCATAATTGTTGTCGTCAAAAGTTAAAATTTCTGCACGATTGACCCATTTGGATATAGGGTATAGAACAGTAGCTGACAAATCAAAAAGAATTGTTTCGTTGAACGGTGGCAAAACAAACTGTACAATCAACACAGGGTCAGAGGCATGAAGATGAGTAATAGTGTGGGCTTCTACTTGAAAATAGAGAAAAGTGGATGTATTTCGAGATGTGCTTTCTTTCATCTGAATATGTTCCAGGCCAGAAAAAGTTGTGGAGGGAGTTACGTAAACAATTTTGACGAAAGAAACCTTATTTTCGTTAGAAAAAGGCGTTAGAACATAATCTTGTCCCAAATCAGAAACAGGGGGTAACTGCTCAATAAGCATATCTCTAAATTTGCACTTCTCATTCCCCATAAACACACAGTCAAAACTGGCCCCAGCAATGACAGCTACAGGTCTTTGTGCCCTGACCCAAGTACCTGTGAGGTCAGCTCCTTCACCCAAGATTTGCAGAACATCTAATGACTCCAAAGATTCTCGTAAAGATTGCCCCGAATAGAAAGTAATTGTATTTTTGTAATTGATACTACTGTCTGCGGGTTCGAAGGCAAACTCGATAGTGACATCATTGAATCCTTCTGAGTTCACGACGAGAAGGAAAGAAGACAAATGTACACTTTCGGTGACCACTAAATATTCACAGGATAGCAAACTGACGGGCATGACATTGAACGCTCCTGCAGATTTACCAGAACTTTCAGTTATCAGTATTTTAAAAGTTTTTGCATGAACCACAAGACCAGATGTGGACGTTATTAGAATTCCCTGGTTCTTCCCGATACCAGGCTTCTGGAAATGAACCAAGTACTCCAGATTGAGCAGCCATTGTTCGTTTGAGGCGGATGTAAAGTTGTGTGAATATTCCTGAGTCTTTATTTCACCAGATAAAGACGTACGTGCGGGTGCTGTTACAGTGACCTCGACGTTCTGAACAATATCCTGTGAGAGAGGTGAAATGGCCAATGAAGGAACGGCGTAGTTGAGATGTTTTGGAAACGCTAACACGTACTTGACCAGCTCTTCAGCAAATATATCTGTAATGATCACAGAAAGGCACAAACACCGATGCCACTCTTGAATTTTTATGTTCATGGTAAGGCAGTGACGGTGAGGAAACCTTGAAAGCAGCCTCCTCCTAATGGTCCTTCGTATAAACACCTAAAGAATTCAAAACCAATAGTTCGTATTATGATCTTTTTCGTTTGTCATAGTTACAATTTTGTTACTTTGGTTGGCAGGTCTCCCGTATTATCCTTGTACTGTGAAATTATTGCCCACAAGACCGTCTAGGTTACATAAAATTAAAGTATGTACATATCTTTTGTGTTTTTGTTGTGTATATATGAATAGTTCTCACAATGAAAATAATCTTCCCTGAAAGTGTAAAGAGAATCCGTTTCAAATTCCCATATCATAAGTTATATGGTACTGCTTTGTCTCTAGACGAAAAGAACACAGTAAGAAAAATATGACTGTGTACTGAACGCCCACAACATGTCCGATGCTACGATAAGACATCTTGAATAATAGTATAATAGTCGTCTCCTGATATCACACGAATCATCAAGAAAGAAACAGTCCATTATATATTGTGGACTATACCACATTCGCTGATGTACAGGACCTTGGTGTAGTGCCAATTACAACTTTACTGGCAATCTATATTGAAAGTGTTTTGTGTTGATCGCTCTCCGACTGTGTTATCAAACATAGTTTTGAGCTTGAAACCATAGCATAAGCCGACTCTTTAATGTGTTGTCGTTTTGAACAAAACAAATCATAATTAATGAAAGGGAATGCAAGTCAAAGATGCACTGAGTTGTATCTAAAACCACCAGAAACCACAAGAAAAGCATAATACAATCCAGGGAAACTGGAAATTATTACCCGTAAGGAATGCCTCCGCTGTATATATATAGTTCTTACCTGAAACGTACCTTTTAGAATGTGTTCTTGTCAGCGGAAGTTTGATCACTCAACTCGTTTCCTCCGGTAGAATGGCGTCAACCGTAGTTTGTCAAGAGCTCTGTGTTCTTTGTCGTGAGACCTCTGAGGAGAGGGGAAGGAAGGGGGTCTTTGTATTTGGGTCCCACTGAACACATAAGACTTAGAGGTCTTCCGGGAAGTAGAGAGGTCGGTTTGTCGGCAATATGCGCTGGTACCACGAAAACTGAGGTTGGACGGAGGAAAAAGTAACGATTTGATTAGCCATTGCCGGAAGGTTTGCCATTTACGTAAGCAGTAGCTGAAATAGGCCTATATTATGTTGGTTACATTAGCAGCAGCACAAAAAACGCATTAATACGCTAGGGGACCGATTGAGTTCTTCAAGTTAGGCGACTCTTGATGGGAAACGACAATAGAATCAACATATTTCACCAGAGTCGATGGTGTAGCGGTTAGACGTTTCATCTGCGCACATAGAAGTAGACCCGAGTTCGATTCTCGTGTGAAGTCAATTACATATTACCGAATGTCTACCTCTAGAACTTTCTCCTAGGGTGTTTTAATCCCTCTCAACCCAGGTTGCCCTGCCAGGCAGTGTCAAAACCGGCCTTCCTCCTAATTGACCTAAATTGTGTTAAAGGGGGCGTAAAACGTCTACATTAAAAAAGCCTCACCCTTGTGCGTGAAGTAGGATTGTATCGAAAGTAGCTGAGGGACTTAATTATCGAAAAGTAGTAAGCACATATTATAGCTCTTCCAACCTGATCGACTGACCTGGTGACGCGACAACCGTTACCTGCAACATAACCAGGAGCATGCCAATAAGTAAACACAAGAATACAGAGCCAACGAGGGGGGAAGGGGGGGGGGGTGGGAGAGAGAGAGAGAGAGAGGAGAGAGAGAGAGAGAGAGAGAAAGAGACAGAGAGTAGAGTGGAAGGAGGGGGGGATGGAAGTTGAACAGAAAGAGAAGTGTAACTGTGGAGTGATTGAAGGATGGCATTGTAGACTCTTTGGGCTGTGATTATTTTGTAGAGTGTACATTTGCAGAATAATTGTTTCTTGTAAGAAAGGATGCTAATAAACTAATAGAAATGAATACAGTAATACTCCCGGTCCTCACATCAATGTATGAAACTTTCTACAAACCGATAGCTAGAACGTATGTTTCTATCCTTCTCCCCACCTCTAAAAAAAAGCGCACAAAAAACCAAAAAAACCAGCACTTTAAAAAAAAAAATCAGAATGGATATAATATACTATCAAATATCTGAAATTGAAATTAAAAGTTACTCAACGGATATAATTTTAATTCATTTTAGCTTAACATTTTGAAACCTTTAATTTTTATTCACCTATCAAATGAGACAAATACTCCTAGTGCACAATGATAGCACGATTAGTTTTTTCTTAGAATCTCGGATCTCTCGAAACTGTTTAGTGAAGATCGATGAATAATAGTGGATTGAAAACACTTCGAACATGATCAGTGAGGAAATAAGTCCACCCTTATGAGCGTAGAGCTGTTTGGGTTTTTAAAAAATATTTTCAAAACTTATTTTTATGTTCGTGTTTTTATGCCCCGATCAACAAATTTTAGATAACTTAGAAAGCTGGCTACGACCCTCCCTGCCAGGGCCTACCAAAGCTGATAGGGTCCAACGGCCAAGCAGAAAGATGGCCATCATAGTCATCATCAATATGCCAGAACGGAAGCAAACATTAGCGATCATGGTTCCCTTTTCATTTCTCGGCTCCGAAAAATACTATACTGTCCGAGAAAAACCTGTACTGTCCTGGTGATTCCCTGTCACCGATCTGTTCAGATTTTCAAAATCAGTTTCTCTAGGTCTAATCCCGCCTCGTTTGCCTTCTACTTTGCCAGTGAAAGCAAGATGTTCAAAGCTCTTATCGATTCAAGTGTCCCAGAAACTGCATTTGTCGCTTCTTTGTTCTTATTAATAAGCGGTTTTTGTTTCTAAGCCTGTCTGACCTTTTCCGACTTTTCCTCATCCCGGAACGTTTCTTTCTGCAGCCTCTTCTCCTTCCCCTTTTCCTTGGTACCTTTTTTGGCGATAATGCCGGGAGCGTCGTCAAGGGAGCACGATCTCCGTAGCTCCCGCGCCGTTTCCCTTTTAAAGAAATATAATTTAAACTCATGATGCGTTTTTATAACTTGGGAATTTATACTGTAACCCTGGCAGAGCCCCATACCAGGGAAGGGGACACATTCATGCCTGGCTCCGCCCCCGAGGTCGCCAAATACCCACATAAGCGACTGACTAACCCGCAGCCATACATCCCGTGGGCACGTTGGTACATCTTGGTCTTAGGGATTTTTTGTCGAGGTTGTCTCCTCTAGATCCGTTGTGTTCCGTTCCTGAACCGCAAGGTTTAGGATAACAGTGTCACCTCTGGAAGGATGTGGCTCTTCGCTCACGCACAACGGTCTTGAGATAATGAGAGGTTGGCTGGGTACATGGACTGGCAGCTCGAGATGCATGCCACTTTCACTGAAAAAAAAATCCAGCTATACCCAGAGGTGCCTAAGGGGGAGAGCTCGGTGTCTCCACAGTGTTTCCGCTTCCCAAGAACCTTAACATCATTACCCCCTGGGCTCCCGCCGTGGTTGATCGTGAGGTGAAATTTGACAAAGAAGTGTTGAAAACCCTGGAGAAAAAGTTGCAGGATGAAGAAGACAAGGAGACAGCAGAACACCACGCAATCATTAGGATGCGGGAAAGGCGGATAGAGAGGGGAGAAGGAAAAAATGAACGATTATCTGGAAAGGAAAGACGTCGCCATAATCCGACAGCCACCGGAACATTCAGTATGGATACCTTGCGGGCTTTGGTGTTGGGGGGAACTGAGCACTTATGGACCTGTCCGGTGTGCAATGACGTTGTTGCCCAGGACAGGTAATACAGGTAATAATAATAAGCGGACCTCGTGAGCTGTTTCCAGGGCTCACTCTTTTGATTTCTATTCGTTTCATAAAATTCGCCAAAGGCTAAAACGATTATTTCTGTTCCTTCTATTTTATTTCAACTTCACCTGGTAATTGTCCAGCATTTATAGCTGTACAAACAGCTTGACTACACACAGCCTTTTAGAAACCTTATTATAGTTGTCATTGAAATATTTCTATTTTTAGACTAACCTCTACACAAAACAGTACAGGCTGTGAAAATAAAATAAGAGTAATTTTATTATGTCACCACACCTCTTTAGCATGTACACTGAAACAATCCTTAGAAACATAGAAGAATGTCCAGGTTTTAAAGTGAATGGCGAAAATATTAATAACATCAGATATGCCGATGACACTGTTTTAATAGCAGACTCAGAAAAGGACATTCAATCGCTTCTAGATACTGTTGTAACAGAACATGAATGTAAAGGATTATTATTAAATGTAAAGGATACAGAATGCATGGTAATATCCAATAAAGCAGCGAATTCTATTTGTAATCTCATTAGCAAAGGCGAAAATATCAAACAAGTCCAACAGTTTAAATATCTAGGATACATAATAACATCTGAGGCAAAAGTTCCACAGAAATAAAATGGACAATTTTAATGGTTAAGGCTAGTTTTCATAAAATGAGCCCAATCCTGAGAAATAGAAACATCTCAATGACTACCAAAATGAAAGTTCTGAAGTGCTATGTATGATCAACCCTTCTATATGGCTGTGAATGCTGGACAATCTTTAAATACAGGGAAAATAGAATAGAAGCAACAGAAATCTGGTTTCTTGGGAGACTGCTGAGAATATAATGTGAGGAGAAGAAATCAAATGAGATAGTGCTTGATGAAGCCCTATTGGGACGCTCACTGTTCATATATAACAATCAGGAAACGACTAAATGCAGTTTTCGGGACACCTGAATAGACATAAAGGTCTTGAACATCTAGTTTTCACTGGCAAAATTGAAGGCCAACGAGGCAGGGGTAGCCCCAGATCAACCTACCTAGGGGATCTAAACAAATGAGTAACGGGAAAGATAAGGGAAAGATAATTTTTTAAAGAGCTTCCGCGCAAAGGAATGAATGGAGAACAATGATCGCCGATGTCTGTCGCAGATCTGG
Organism: Aplysia californica; assembly: GCF_000002075.1. Lineage (NCBI taxonomy): Eukaryota > Metazoa > Mollusca > Gastropoda > Aplysiida > Aplysiidae > Aplysia > Aplysia californica. The sequence goes on from NW_004797369.1 coordinate 974,162, forward strand.
CACTGAATGATGATGATGATGAATAGTTTTCACAACTTGTTTTGAGAACAGTTGACACTTTCTGAATACTGACAACGGTTTAGTCAGTCCTTTTCCTGGTACATGTACCATTTTTCGACTCGGCTTGCTTCCTCTAATTATGACACAGCATTCTTGGAGAAATATCACTTATAAGGCAGACTGCAGTACTGTTGATCCTCAAAAGAGATGAAATAATACAGCATAATATCTATGTAGAAGCAAAACTATCTTATCTCTTTTGGCCCTTTTTACTCTTGCAATTCGTTTACTTGCCCTTTTCAAGTTGCATGTACTGTTTTAACAAATCCATCTAATTGATTTTTGCCTTTTTACTTTATGAACCAAGGTTTTATAACATGTAACTTGCGAAAAAGATTATTGTAAATACAGTAAGAAAATGTGGTATTTAAGGAGAATACTTAAAATGTCCAAAAAGCCCCCCAAAGCCCAACCCCAGGTCTACGCCCCGGGAGGTGGAAACTGGACAAAGTAGGGGATTGCTGGGTTCAACGAAGTACGGTGTGGCTTTACGCCACTGAGGCGTCACGCTAGCTGTGAAGGAGAACCGGGTCACCCCGAAAAGTTGCAGGCTAACGGGGCTCTGGTGAAACTGTGACAGGCCTAGCAAGTCGGCAGCGGATTATCTATTGTTTAAAAACACAAATAGAAGAAAGAAACGGACTGACATAGACGGAAAACGACCGGGAAACGTTAAAGAATTACGAGAAAGAATTTGTACTCTTAACATATGTGGCCTCAAAGACAAGGAACCGGAACTCATTACTTTCATGAAAAGGTGGAGAATACCAATACTTGAACTGTCGGATTGCCGTTTCAAAGGAATTGGGACTAAGAAAATACATGAAAATTACATACTAATATGGAGTGGAGTAGAAATGAGAGAGAGAGAGAGAGAGAGAGAGAGAGAGAGAGAGAGAGAGAGAGAGAGAGAGGGAGAAAGAGAGAGAGAGAGCTATTCATGGGGTGAGATTAATAATACAACCTGACATGGCAGAAAGAGTTATAGAGAAAGAATTAATATCAGAAAGGATCTTGAAAATCAGAGTACAGAAAGCGCAAAAAGGGAACCTATCGCCCAAGTTTACGCCCCTTGTAACGACACAAACTCAAGAGAAGATAAAGAAGAATGTTTTCAGAAGTTGGCGGACACCACAGACAGAGTACCTGATGATGAGGAACTACTTATAAAGGGAGACTTCAATGGACACGTAGGCCCAAGAAGAACACCATGAGAAAACTACCTTGGACCACACGGTGACACCAGTTCAGATTGTAACTATAATGGGGAACAAATATTGGCTCTCTGTGCAGAATATGAACTATACATCACAAATACTTTTCACCAGCACAGGCCAAGACAAACTAGAAATTTCCTCACAGATCGACTTCATATTGAGATGAATCGTCCATAGAGCAAAAAAACTGATGCAAGATCAATCCCAAATATCAACTTTGATACAGATCACCGGCCCATGCGAAAACAGAAGAAGAAACATTCAGAGAAAATTAATTTACGAAAACTCAAAGAAGAGGGCAATGTGCAGAAAGTTGAGGACGAGATCACAAAGAGACTGGAAAACCAAGACACCAGTTCGATGAACGTTGAAGAAACATGGACTCTCTTTAAAAACTTACTAACAGAAACATTGATAAACGTATGTGGAAAGAAGAGAATAGAATTGGGAGAGGATACGTTAAAGGAACACCATGGTGTGATGGCAACGTTAAAGAGGCCATCAAAGAAAAGAAGAAGCATTTTCTGAAATTGATAAAATCCAAGGAGGAAAACGACTACAAGCAATACAGACTAGCAAGAAGGAACTGCAAAAGAGTTGTTAGAGCATCAAAAAAATGAATCTTGGACAAAATATGGAGAACACCTAGGCGAACTGTGCCATAAATCACCACGTGACTTCTACAGAAGTGTAAAATCAATGAGACTCAGAGAAGAACCGTACGACCCAACAGCTGTAATTAATGACAAAACAGGAAATCCCACTATCGACAGCTCCAAAATTAAACCTTGATGGAGGGAATATTTCTCAGAATTCTTGAACACCACCCAAAAGCAAACAAACAAAGAATTCCAACCAAGTCATCCAGAGGAAAAAGACCCACCAAAATACCAGCCCAATAAACAGAAGCGCAGGAATAGATAGGCTCACCACGGAGACCATCCTAGCATGTGGGGAAACTGGAATAACTTGGCTCACAAAAATCTTCCAGAAAGCATGGACAGAAAGAAAAGTTCCCGGCGACTGTCAAAAAGCGGTCATAGTACCAATCTGGATAAAGAAAGGCAGTAAGAGAGACTGTGGAATGTATAGAGGCATTTCACTGCTAAGCTATGTGGGCAAGATGTTCACCAAGATATTGGAATGGCGAACAAGACACGAATTTGAATCATTTCTGAGAGAGGTCCAAATGGGATTTAGAAAGGGAAGAGGATGCACCGACGCAATATTTACCCTACGACAAATGTGCGAAAGGGTAATAGAACACAACAGGGAACTAGATATAGTATTTATCGACCAGGAGAAAGCGTTAGACAGAGTGAACTAAAACAAGCTGTGGAAAGAACTCGAAAACTACACTGTAAGGGGCAAACTTCTAGATAACATCCGCGACATTTACGACAACAGCATAAGTACAGTAAGAACACCAGAGGGACTCATAGAATGGTTCGAGATAACATACAGAGTAAGACAAGGTTGTGTTCTATATCCACTACTATTTAACATATATATGGATATAATTACAAAAGAGGGAAACACAGAATCAGACGCCCTAAATGAATTACTCTTCGTTGATGACCAAAGCCTGGCACACAAAGATGAACGAAGTCTCCAACACCACACCACCAGATTAAACGAAGAATGTAACAACTAGGACATGAAGATCAACATCAACAAAACAGAGACAATGAAAGTAAGCAGAAAGCCAGAACCACTCAGGATACACACCAACAACAACAGTCTCAGACAGGTCCAAGAATTTAAGTACTTCGGAAGTATATTCACAGGTGATGGGCGACTGAACAGAGAAATTAAAACACGAGTACAAAAGGCCAATAATGTTAGTTACCAGCTAACATCCCCATGACAACAAAACTCAAAATGATCAACACCATATTATTCATCCAAACACTTACCTATCAATGCCAAACATGGACTACGAACAAGACATTAGAGCAAAGAATTACAACATGTGAAATGCGATGCCTTAGAAAAGCAGTAAATAAGACCAGGCGAGATAAAATTAGAAACTCTGTAATACGAGAAATGGTGAGCACAAAAGATGTCATGCATCACATCCAACACCAAAGAATCAAATGGTTCGGACATCTCCGACGATTACCAACACACCATCCAGCACAACGTGCCTACATAAAAAAAAGGCAACAAGGCTAGAGGGCGACCGAGAAAGACCTGGCTAGATGGAGTCAGGGAAACATTAACCACCTACGTCATCCCCTCGACCCAAGCTCTCATCCTGGCGACAGAGAAACGTCTCTTTCTTCCCGCGACACCCAAAAGGGTATAAGCGGCGGATAAAAGTAAAATTAAGACTTAAAATGTCATGGGCATAGAAGAGAAACAAATAGAGAATTGCTCCAAGCGGCAGGTTGCGAAAGATCTATAATCAGAACCACCAGAAAAAGGCAATTGAGATTCTCAGGCCACATAAATAGATCAGATGGACCAGACAAACTGCTGTGTGGAAAGATAAAGGGAAGAAAAGCAGAGGCAGACAAAGACCGCCATACACTTTGCAACGAATAATACAAAGAGAAAAACCGAGCTGATCAAGAGGACAGACAACAGGAAGAAATGGGGTGCCGTAATCGTCAATATTGACTCGTTTTCCGGTACTGCTCAGTGGCGAAGAGGCTCTTTCTAAGAACAAAGACAGAAAGATATAAAAGGTTTATTTTATATTTTCTAGTATAAAATAACTGTCGGAATAAACATCAATGTATATTGCTATTTCGAATATATATTCATGAATCTATTTAACTTTAAAGGACAGTGATAAATCCCTGCATTTGTAAGATGCATCTTAAGTGATATTATGTGCCTTATTGTCAGCTTTGCTTTTCTTTTCATATCGAATTTTAATGTAGAGTAATATATAACTTTTTTTCTATGTATACCTGCATGTCTTTCACGGCTCCTGCGCAGCCAGGAAAAATGCCCTCTTGGGACTGTAACATATTATCGTATCTGATCTTATCTCATATCTGCTTCAGACCTGACACCTCAAGAAGAAAAAGTATGAACACCCCTATTTCAACTTAAAACAAGCTGGTCCCTAAGCGGGTTACAAATTCCGTTCTAGTTTCAAGCTAAGTTAGGATATATATAACGTTCATATAGATAAACCTTTCGTCAATTCAGTTATCAAAAAAGCACATTACTTAACCGATATATTTGTCTCCTACTTTGCGAAGAAATACTCTCTTCTTGTGTTTATGTCCTTTTTTTCTTTAAAAAAAGACATTCCTATTCGTTACTACCGACAGTTGCTACTACTACTTCGTTTTGATTTTCTGGGGTTTTGTGTGTGTGTGTGTGTGTGTGTGTGTGTGTGTGTGTGTGTGTGTGTGTGTGTGTGTGTGTGTGTGTGTGTGTGTGTGTGTTTTGGAGTGGGGCTGGCGTTTTCTAATAATTGTACTGTTGTTCTTTGTCCAGTTGGAGAGAGAAAGAGAGAGAGAGAGAGAGAGAGAGAGAGAGAGAGAGAGAGAGAGAGAGAGAGAGAGAGAGAGAGAGAGTAAATATAATTTACGATCGTACATCAGTATCGAAGAATACTTTCATTCATTACAGAAAAATAGACACAATGAATAGATACATTCTATATGTTATTGAATCTGTAGGGAAATTTGTTTTACATAGGCGTACACAAATACATAAGAACTTGAATTCGTACATTAAATCAATAAATACAAGAGCATTACTCAAATCAAAAACATAGTGGATTCACAAACCAATGCTGGTTGCCGTTGTTTATCGTCCTGGTTATTTTTCTTTTTTCTTTAGCCATATTTATTATGTTGTACTCAAGGACACACCCTATTTACCACCAACCTAAACACCGTATCCTTGGTACACACTTGATCTTATTGTGAACCCATGCTTTCTATTTAATGGGCCAGGTGAGCCCCTAATATGTGTATGGGTTTACTGCCCACCTTTAACACCATTATAATGTTTAAGGAAAAAGAAACGTGCAGAGTACAGAGTTACAGCTAGCGCTTTATTTTCACAAAAGAATGAGTGGATCACACACCTAGTGAAGCAAAATAGAAATGAATTTTAAAACAAAATTCAAAAAGTCAGGAAAACTCTGAACTGGTTAGAAAAGCTCAGTTAATTGCTTTCCACAGTGGTTCTCTGAAGTATCCAACGGTAAAGGAGACGCAAAACCCTAAAACAATCGCTTAACACCAAACTCCCAAATATTGGCAAAAACATACAGCCAAACACGACAAAACCAACTGAAGTGCTGGACTGCCTGTTGTCTATGGCAGACATTTTGCTCCTCACTCTTTTAGAGAGGTTCGCTGCAGGAACGTAGAGATAACTCTGGATGGCTGCAGTCTCTGTGGACAAGACTGTCTCATTTAGCAGATCTAGAAAACTCTGAAATCCAAGAAGACATTTACATGGGCATATCTTTTTTCGAACTTTTGAGACCGAGATTTGAGAAGTTTCTTCAAAAATGTTCGTGTAGTTGACGTGAGATGTCGTCATCTCTGTAGTGGTCATCTGAGGCTCACAGAACGTAGTATTATCGTAGGCCGATCTGAAAGGAACGAGTGGGATGGCCCAGCCACTAAGTGCTTTCTGAAATGCAATGATCAAACCACTGAATATACATCCTTCACTTTTTACTTGGATGGAATTTACCTGTTTGTTTGACGTAATAAACATTTCTCGTGAGCAAAACTGGCACTCGCCCCCTGTGTCTGCAGATGTTGTAGGTGTGTTCAGTTCTTGAATGGCAACTCCGACTTTTACTTCATGTATACACTTGCACAGTGCGGTAATTATCATTTGGAATTTTATGTCATTAAAAGTTAAAATTTCGGCATAAGTGCCCCATTTTGAGATAGGAAATAGAACTGTTGCTGACGTATCAAACATGTGGTTTTCGTCGTGCAGAAGTGGAATAACATACTGTACAACCAATACTGGGGAAGAAGCGCGCAGATGGATGACCGTTTCCCCGTCGATTTTCAAAGAGAAAAATGTAGACGTAGTTTGAGATGTGTTTGCGCTTATTTCTATATTTTCCAAACCAAAAAAAGTCGTTAAAGGAGTAATAAACCCAATTTTGACGAAAGAATCTTTACTACCGTTGGCAAAAGGTGCTAAAACATATTCTTGTCCTAAAACAGACACAGGGGGCAACTGCTCGACAGTCATGTCTCTGTCAACGCACAAGGGCCCTCTCAGCCATACACAATCGAAATTAGCCCCTGCAATGACCACTACGTTCCTTTGTGCCTGGATCCGTGTACCTGTGAGATCAGTTCTACTACCCAAAATTTGCAGAACATCTAATGGGCCTACAGGTTCTCGTACCATTTGTCCTGAATACAATGTATTATTTTTGTCTTTATACATAACAGTATTGTTTGCTGGGTGCAGTTTTAGTTCAATAGCGACTTCATTTTCTCCCTCAGGATTCACAACGAGAAGAAAGCAAAATGAAACGATACATTCTGTTACCACTAAATATTCATTAGATAGCAATCGAACGGACAAGACATTAAACGCTCCAATACTTTTAATTGTAAGATTTTTCCTTCTGATTTTTGAACTTCTTGCTTGGACAACCAGCTGAGCTGTGGAATTTACGACAATTCCTTGTTTCCTCCCTACACCTGAAAGGTCGAATTGAGCCAAATTCTCCAGGTACAGCAGCCATTGGTCGTTTGAATTGGACGTAAAGTTGTGTGTATATTTCTGAGTCTGTATTTCACCTGATGAAGTCTTCCGAGCGGGTGCTGTTACAGTGACTTCGATGTTCTGCTCAAAGTCTTGTGAGAAAGGCGAGATGGCCAATGAAGGAATGGCGGTGTGGAGATGTTTTGGAAACGCTAGAACGTACTCGAACTGTTTGTCAGCTAAGATGTCTACAATAATCACAGCAAAGCACAAACATAGAAGTAATCCTTGAAGTGTTGAAGCCATGATTAAACAAAAAGGGTGAAGAAACGTCAAAGTCTCTCCTCAGGCACTCTTTAATGGTTTGACACTCAAAGAGTTCTGGACCACTTTGAGCTACTCAGTCAACTGGATAGTATCACGATTCGTTCTTCAGGGCAACAATTTAAAATGTAGGCGTGTTGCCAAGACTCTAATTTCACATTGGCATGTTTGTTGTGGGGAAACTAGATGTATTTAGTAAAACGATGTTAATTCCAAATTTTGTTCATTGTGTGGGATAAGCCAAAAAAACAACAACAACCAAACCAAAATATTTACAATAGCAAGGATAAGACCCCTTGAAAGTGAGAGCAGAAACGTAAACCTCCACCATAAGGAGAATAATCTGTTTTCGAGGAAAGGTTGTACAGACTTTCATTTGGAATCGGACAAGCATCCTTAGTCATTGCGGCTCTTCGAGAAATTATTTAGTGTATATTGACTGTCCATTCACTTTATGTTGCGTTCAATTCGCGTGCACTCTTCTTTTGGATAAAATATTACACTCACCACACACTCTTCAACTTGTTATGCTTGGTATCAATTGAATAAAATGTTAAGAGATAGAGAATGCAGTTCGGTCAAATATATAGTGGTCTGTAAAACTCTGTACCCCATTGAGCAGAATATAGTGATACAGGAGATACAAGGATCATTGTCGCGTTATACATTTTGGCATAAATCTTTGATTAACAGCGAGTGTTCATTAGAAGTTTTACCCATTTTGAAAAACCGCTCTGTGTCTTTTGTAAACCGATTACCTCGACGGAAGTATTCACTCGATAGCTTTTCAAGAAGTCCCTGTCCATTGATTCTAGGGGTTTATTCTCTTCCTTTGTATCTGTTTCTTTTCAGGCTTTAAAGTACATATTGGCACGTGAGATGTCTTCTTTAATGCAAGCACTCTGTTCACCCTTGCGTTGCCAGGGGCAAGCACTCTGTTCACCCTTGCGTTGCCAGGACAAAACATTGAAAGGACAGAAACCAGCACATTAGAGATATCTCTTTTAAACTTGCTTTCCAAATCTACCATTCTCTTTCAAGAGATACATATATGCTTGGCCATCAGAGAAAAAGAGCCTGGCGGCGAGAGAGCTTAAAAAACTCTCCTGACCGGAGAATTGTTGAGGTACACGCTCGCATCAATTTTGTATTGGGGAAGAAAAACGGATGAAACCTGGCGATTAACAACGGGCGCGCTAGACACATTGATTGCGTGTGTTGGTTTCAAAGAACTGAAAATACAATGCCAAAACATTGAGCTGAAGGGTTTGCAAAGTGTTTGGTTCTTCCCACTTCAATATTCTTCACAGCAGGAAGGATATTGCACCTAGCTTGGAGACAGAAGAAATTTGATTGTGCTATTAGACAGGGCTCTGGTTTTGGTTTTGGTCTTTGTGTGTGTGTGTGTGTGTGTATGTGTGTGTGTGTGTGTGTGTGTGTGTGTGTGTGT
>NW_004797369.1:985173-987219 GCF_000002075.1 Aplysia californica
GCGTCCCGCGGAACTCCAAACCTGTGGTTGTGCTCTGTTACTACTGTTTTAAAGATAATAGATTAAAGCTCGTAATTGTCGGCATTAATTCAATGTGGATCGATAAGAATGCAAACCCATCATCTGTCATTGTTAATTTCGTCTCCCCTAATTTTGGTTAAAGCATTTCATGTTGCGTTGCAATTTTACATACCACCTGCATCAGAAAACCAACCCTTTGTCTCTACTACCAAACGGAAGATGTGGGCGAGAGGGGAATGGGGGTCGTCGCTTGGTCCCACTTGACACGTAATACGGGGTGCCCACTACGGATGGGATCGGTCGATTTGGCCGATCGCCTGACTCGATCGCCTAATAAACAAACGTGTTTGTTTTCGGTTTCATGCGATCGAGTCGGGCGATCGACCCGATCCAGTCGTAGTGGGCACTCCGTATGGGGTCTTCTGGGAAGGAGCAGATTTTATTTTCAGTCGGGTTACATGCAAGAAAAAGTTTAACGGTTTTGGCACAGCTCGGAATAAGCCCCTCTATAGCATTTCATAGACAATAGCCAGCGTTTGAAAATAAGTTATCTAGTACTAGTTAAATTGCTGTAGGATGTACAATAAGAAATAGGCTTAGTAACGACCTCGAGTGCTAGTGCATGTGCATGTATGTATGTGTGTCTGTGTGTGTGTGTGTGTGTGTGTGTGTGTGTGTGTGTGTGTGTGTGTGTGAGTGTGCGTGTGTTTGTAAATGTGTGTATGTGTGTGTGTGTGTGTGTGTGTGTGTATGTGCGTGCTAGTGTGTGCGTGCGTGCTAGCTAGTGCGTATGTGCATGCATGTGTACGTGCGTGTGTGTGTGTGTGTGTGCGTATGTGGGTGTGCGTATATTTGTGAGTGTGTCTGTTCTAGAACAACGGGTACGTAGAGCCTCTCATTTTATGTCAGTTTCTTCAGGATGTTCTCACTACTTTGGTGTCTCAATAGACATCAAAATTGTTCAATGTGTCTACGAAGATTTTGAATGTTTAAGACAGAATAACAGCTTAATATTTATCTTAGTTTTCGAATTCATTTTCTCTCATATTTTACCTAATTCTGGTTACACCAATCGGGAAGATATTCTAAACTCTGATTGATAAACTGAAGATACCAGTCCTTTGTATGCGAATGCTATTTCCAACGTAGTGCTTCACAAATCTGCCAAACTGGCCGTTTGAGTCGATTATGATCCATGCCTCAGATCCTCAGATCCCTTTTCCCGCAGCAAAACAGAACTACAGTTGGACACATCATAATATTTCAGATAACACGAAAACAATAGCCACGAACATGATTATTTCCATTTATTTCAACTTAAACTTAGTTTATATCGTTTCAACATTAGACTGCGGGAGAAGTGCACTTTGAACTATAGCGGTGATGTATTAGCGTTAAAAGTTACAATAAGACCGTGGATTTCGAGTTCTATTTAGTGGTGATCGATGAGTGAGAGTTGATTGTAGATACGAAAACAAACTATGCTTTCTCTTTTCTGTGTTTGAGGCAATTAAAAAAAAAAAGAGCTAACGTAACAGGCTTAATTAATGTCAACAAAACGCCGTTTTCATCCTGCGTTTTGGAGAGCTGTCAAATTTCTTTTATGTTTCTATCTTTTAAAACAGTTCTTTTCAGAGAACTGTTTGTTTCCTAGACTCAAGTGCTTATTCAACGTTATGCTCGGTAAGGGAGAGTGAACTCTTTATCTCTCTGTTCAATTGTCACACTCAGTATGCGTCACAGAATCAAACTTGACCATGCTCTCAAGTAGACTTACTCTCATCCTTCTTCTTCTTCTTCTTCTTCTTCTTCTTCTTCTTCTTCTTCTTCTTCTTCTTCTTCTTCTTCTTCTTCTTCTTCTTCTTCTTCAGAGAGATGCTTCGTCTTTTTCTTCAGCTCCTTGAGCATCGGCGACATAGAGTCATAGCTGCCAGAATAATAGAGCCACCTTCAAATGTGATTGTATGTATAGCCCCAGTTATAAAGAGTAGAAGCTGATAGTGCTAGTGTGAACCTCCTCGGCCG
>NW_004797369.1:987319-988221 GCF_000002075.1 Aplysia californica
TGCGTGAGTGAATATGTGTTTGCATGAGCATGTAACACTATGTACCTTTAAAATTGATTTGTAAATCCATTATATGTATCATGTTAAGCGCATAGAGCATTGCATAAGTGGATATGCGCTATATAAATGCAATCCATTATTATTATTATTATTATGGTGCGTCCCGCGGAACTCCAAACCTGTGGTTGTGCTCTGTTACTACTGTTTTAAAGATAATAGATTAAAGCTCGTAATTGTCGGCATTAATTCAATCGATAAGAATGCAAACCCATCATCTGTCATTGTTAATTTCGTCTCCCCTAATTTTGGTTAAAGCATTTCATGTTGCGTTGCAATTTTACATACCACCTGCATCAGAAAACCAACCCTTTGTCTCTACTACCAAACGGAAGATGTGGGCGTGAGGGGAATGGGGGTCGTCGCTTGGTCCCACTTGACACGTAATACGGGGTGCCCACTACGGATGGGATCGGTCGATTTGGCCGATCGCCTGACTCGATCGCCTAATAAACAAACGTGTTTGTTTTCAGTTTCATGCGATCGAGTCGGGCGATCGACCCGATCCAGTCGTAGTGGGCACTCCGTATGGGGTCTTCTGGGAAGGAGCAGATTTTATTTTCAGTCGGGTTACATGCAAGAAAAAAAATATGGAAAAAATAGAATGTGAGTTTCAAGTTTAACGGTTTTGGCACAGCTCGGAATAAGCCCCTCTATAGCATTTCATAGACAATAGCGAGCGTTTGAAAATAAGTTATCTAGTACTAGTTAAATTGCTGTAGGATGTACAATAAGAAATAGGCTTAGTAACGACCTCGAGTGCTAGTGCATGTGCATGTATGTATGTGTGTGTGTGTGTGTGTGTGTGTGTGTGTGTGTGTGTGTGTGTGTGTGTGTGTGTGTGT
>NW_004797369.1:991791-995705 GCF_000002075.1 Aplysia californica
ACCAAGTGAAAAACAAAGTAAAGCATTCACAAACTGTATTTTCATAAGGACAAAATCAAGCTAAGATCAGGAATTGGTCCAGGCAAATCAAGTAAAGACAAATATAAGTTCATTATAAAATATTGTAAAGTAGACTGCATTGTGGTATGATCAATATGACAGCCTTTTTCACGTTACGCCTTTACTTGCACAGCGCAAAGTCCCGTTCAACCGCAATCTCTATGCGTTTTGAAATCAATATCATCCCCTCCAGCAGACTTGGGCGTATTCTGAAAGTCTCAGCTTCATGGGAAACTTACAGGGCAGGCTGCCATTTTGAATACGCTAAAATACTAACTTACTGATAAGATCTTTTGCTGTCTAGCAACATAACAAAACGAGTCGCTTGTCGCACTTGGCTGTTTGGAAATAATAATCATAATACATCAAAACTTTTTAAATTTGACTTCCCATCCAAAGAAGCCAGATTAAAATTGTTTTCACTCACTTGTAAGACCTAGGAAGATGTTTACTTTAAATTGGAATCCATAGAGTTAAAAGTGTCAGAATGCGACATGCGACTCATTGTGTCTTTTGCTACAGTATCCCCTCTCTCTCTCTCTCTCTCTCTCTCTCTCTCTCTCTCTCTCTCTCTCTCTCTCTCTCTCTCTCTCTCTCTCAATCTGTCTGTCGGTCTGTCTGTCGGTCTGTCTCGTATGTATGTATGTATGTATGTATGTATGTATGTATGTATGTATGTATGTATGTATGTATGTATGTATGTATGTATGTATGTATGTATGTATGTATGTATGTATGTATGTATGTATATATGTATGTATATATGTATGTAAATACGTCATCTGATCAATACCAAGTATACTGCTTTACTAGTAACTAGCTTCATTTTATCAAAACTCGATTATTGTAACTCCTTATTATCAGGAATATTACTGGAGAAAGTTAAAAGACTTCAAACTGTCCTAAACAATGCAGCATGTTTAGTTTTACGGAAAAGAAAGCGAGACTCTGCTAAACCTCTTTCACGAACTTTGCTTTGACTTCCTGTTGAGAAAAGGTGTGTGTACAAGTTGGCCACCATATGTCACAAATGTTTGAATGATAATGCACCATCATATTTATCAAATCTGTTAAGACTGTACATTCTACTCGCAGTTTAAGATCATCAGCTGACAAAAAGAAATATTTTTTACCATCTATGAAACTTAAAACAATGGGTGAAAGGGCATTTGAATACCAAGGCCCCAAGATCTGGAATGCTTTACCAAGTACGTTGAAAGAAATCAAATCTTTTGATTCATTCAAATGTCAGCTGAAGTCGTTTCTGTTTTTATATTAATAATATGAATATTTGGAATAATTTTCTTTAATCAGAACACGTTTCATGTTACTGTTGTATGTTGTACGTTATTGTAAAGCGCTCAGAGTCTGTGTACTTTATTCGGGGTTGAGCGCTATATAAATGCCATTTATTATTTATTATTATTATGTATGTATGTATGTATGTATGTATGTATGTATGTATGTATGTATGTATGTATGTATGTATGTATGTATGTATGTATGTATGTATGTATGTATGTATGTATGTATGTATGTATGTATGTATGTATGTATGTATGTATGTATGTATGTATGTATGTATGCATGTATGTGTGTGTATGTGTATGTGTGTGTGTACGCGCGCGCATGCTTACATGCGTATTTCCACTGCATTCTGTGTGCGGGGATCGGGACTGTGTTGCAAAAACGGAACAAGCAGTCAAATGAAAATATAAACAGTCGAGAAGACTTCAGAACAATGTCAATTCTTGTCGAATTGTGTTCTTTCACGAAACCAATGGCGTAGCCAATGTACAACCCTGTTGCAATCACTAAGTACCAGGACCCCAAATACTGGCAGAAACGTACAGCCAAACACAACTAAACCAATGGACCTACTCGACGGTCTTGGGTCTGTAGCTGAGACTTTACTCCTCACTGTTCTGGAAAGGTTCGCCGTAGGAACGTGAAGATAACTCTGGATGGCTGCAATCTCTGAGGACAAGACTGTCTCATTTAGCAGTTCCCGAAAATTCTGAGTTTCAAAAAGACATGAGCATGGGCACATATTATCACCGATCTGTGAAATGATGCTCTGGGTTGTCTCTTCAACAGATTGTGTAATATTCATGCCAGACGTCGTTATCGCTGTGCTGGTCATCTGGGGCTCACAAGACGTAGTGTTTTCTTTATTAGACTTAAAAGCGACTAGTGGAACACCTGAACCACTTGCTGGTCTCCCAAGTGCAAGGTTAAAACCACTGAATGAACAACACTTACTCGTTACCAGGATTTTATTCACGTCTGAGCTTGGAGTGATGAGCATTTGTCTTGAGCAATAATCATCCCCAACGTCTTTGAGATCTGATGGTGCGCTCAGTTCTTCAATAACTACTCCAACTTCTATTTTGTTTATACAACTACACAATGCTGTAATTATCATCAAGAACTTTTTGTCGTCAAAAGTTAAAGTTTCTGCGTGAGTGCTCCACTTAGAGATAGGGTACAGAACTGCAGCCGTTGTATCAAACTCTTCTTTGTCTACGTCGTCAAGTCGGTAAAGGACATACTGTAGAACCAATACAGGAGCAGAAGCGTGCAGATAGAAAACCTCGTCCCCTTCGATTTTGAAAGAGAGAAATGTAGATGTATTTCGAGATGTGTTTACATTCATTTCGATATTTTCCAGACCGGCAAAAGTCGTCGACGGAACGGTGAACCCAATTTTGACAAGAGAATCCTTACTACCGTTGACAAAAGGTGCTAAAACATATTCTTGTCCTAAAGCAGACACAGGGGGCAACTGCTCGACGGTCATGTCCTTTGCAGTGCACTGGGAGCGCCTCAGCCACACACAATCAAAATCTGCCCCAGCAATGACTGCTACTTTCGTCGGCGCCCTGACCAATGTACCTGTGAGGTCAGTTTCATTACTCAAAATTTGCAGTACATCTAACGGACCTAAAGATTCTTTTAAGCTATTCCCAGAATACAAAAGGCCAGCTGCTTCTTGATAAGCTAAACCATTGTTCTCTGGGTGCAATTTAAGTTCGATAGTAACGTCGTTGACTCCCTCTGGATTCACAACGAGAAGAAAGCAAAATGAAAAGACACAGTCTGTGACCACTAAATATTCATTAGATAGCAAACTTATGGGCATGACATTAAACACCCCAGAACTTTTATTTTTATTTTTAGGTTTCTTAATTTTAACTTTCAAACTTCTTGCCTGGACGACTAGCTGGGCCGTGGAAGTTACGACAATTCCTTGTTTCTTCCCGACACCTGAAATGTCAAAATGAACCAAATACTCCAGGTTAAGCAACCACTGCTCATTTGAGGTGGACGTAAAGTTGTGTGTATATTCCTGAGTCTGTATTTCACCTGATACAGTCTTACGTGCAGGTGCAGTGACAGTGACCTCGATGTTCTGGACAAAGTCCCGCGAGAAAGGCGAGATGGCCAATGAAGGAACGGCACCATCTTTGTGTATTGGAAATGCTAGAACATACCGGATCCGTTCGTCTGCCAAGACTTCTGCAATAATCACAGCGATTAAAAAGCACTGATGTATTTCTGGAAATGATGAACCCATGATTTGGCCGCCTTCGATTATCCAGAACACACTTCTTAATGTATTAACGATTGAAAAAGTCTAGATTAGTTTAAATTCATCGCCCTCGATAACAGTATCTCAGTTGAGGTGTTCGTTTTGAAGTTTTTGCGGATACTATCACCCAAGTCTAAATTCTTGTGTAAAAGACGAAGTAATTAACACGAAATAAAATGTCACATGTACAAATTCTAGGCTATTCTTCATCGTAAAGTGTTACAGTGTATTATTATTATTATTATTATTATTATTATTATTA